>NW_011889078.1:731572-760957 GCF_000151845.1 Pteropus vampyrus
AGCCCTCTAGGTCAGTCGCTTAGGGTAACAATCCAATCCATCCATCGCCCCTTTCCTTCCCTCTCCACACTTGCTCCCTACCTGGTACCAGGATAAGACCACTGGTATCAATCCTCCCTATTAAAATAATTATTATATCCCACATAGATTTTAAGTTTAAAACATGGTTTCAATTTGGGAATTTAAGACAATGCAATAAATATTATTTTGCCTAATACTTTTGTCTATTTAATTGTTAATTGTTATCAATCAGCCAATCAATCTTTGTTTCCGGAGAAACAACCCAATTGTGCGTGTATGTGTGCACACTGTGTGTATATATATATATATGTACACACACACACACACACACACACACACACACACACACACGGCTTGCAAATTATGGAGGCTGACATGTCCAAAATTATAGGACAGACAGGCAACCTGGAAACTCAGGCAGGAGTCGATGCTCAAGTCTTGAGGCAAAACTTCTTAGTTTTTGCTCTTAAGGACTTCAACTGACTGGATGAGGCCCACCCACATTATTAGCTTAAAGCCAACTAATTGCAGATGTAAACCACAACTACAGAATGCCTTCACAGCAGTATTCAGATTAGTGTTTCACCAAGAACTGGACACTATAGCCTAGCCAAGTAGGTACATATAACTAATCATCACAGTACCTTAAACCATAAAGCTGACTCTAATGAACACCAATAAGCAATAGGGAAAAAAAATAAATTGAGGCAATAGTCCTGGGCTTAAATGCCAGCTGTTTCACTAACTGTGTGTTGTTTCATTCCCCCCCGCCACCCCTGTCCAGAATCTCAGTATCTTTATTTGCCCCTCTTCCCCCAAATAAAGTGTATTAACGCTTACCTTTTGCTGGTATTGCATGGATTTGACAAAGAACTTAGGGCAGTCAATGGTAGTACTATGTTATCAGGGCCTATGCCTTTTAAAACTGTATTATCAAACATTTTAATATATTCCTGGCACATAATAAGGGTCTCATAAATGTGTGTGGAAGCAAGAAAGTAAGGAAGAAACAATGTAATGGAGGAAGGAAGGGAAAGTGGGAGAGAGGAAAGATGGAAGGAAAAAATAAATGAATAAACAAGTAAATGAAGGAACAAATGTCAAAGTTCACTGCACTTGAGACTACAAAAGAACAAGTCACTGGTACTTGACACTACAGAAAATAAAAATGAGAACAAAAATAGTCCCTTCTCTCAAGCAATTTAGACCTGACAAGTCTAAAGCCAGTTTGCAAATAACCATAATACAAACATATTAAGAAAGATATACAGAAATGAATGCATCTAATACATAAAGCAATTTCAGAATTCTGGTGTAAGTTCAAACAAAAGGCACATTCTGAGTCTATAAAGAGTCAAAACCAAACACATGACATATGAGCCATTCCAAGAAACCATAGTAGATGGATATAAGTGTGGTTTTGTAGACTCGCATTAGCTTACAAATTAATTGATAAGGATTTAGTGTTGCTAAATTTAAAACAAGGTAACAAAGCGACATCTTTATAACGACACTATGGGAATGGAAAATGTAAAGGAGAACTGTAATTCAGTCAGTTGGGCTGATGGATAAGAGATTAGAGCCAGAGGATCCACCAATGTTTGTATCAAATTATCCAAGGAAAAGAACCTTACAGGTGACCCAGTAAGGCAATGAGGTTTTCCCATAACCCAGACATAACATCCTCCAAGACCAACCAATTCCTTACTTTTCAATTCTAGGCCAACTTAGCAACTTTCCAGTTACTGACTCTGCTCCACTAGTATCTTGCTATGGAGAGGCAATACCGTATAATAGCACACCATTCACTGGGAGTTGGTAAAAATAGCCATTCTAGTTCAGAGAGAGAGAGAGAGAGAGAGAGAAAGAGAGAGAGAGAGAAAGAGAGAGAGAGAGAGAGAGAGAGAGAGAGAGAGAGTGTGTGTGTGTGTGTGTGTGTGTGTGTGTGTGTGTGTGTGTGTGTGTGTTTTAGTAGTGGAGGTTTGTCTTCTAGGAACTATAACAACTCTGGCTAGAAGGAATAAATAAAATGTTTGGAGCTTAAAATCTGAGAACCAGAAACTGCACCTCAATGAATCTGTCATGTGATAGTCCAGCCTGACAGCCAGTGCGCTCCTCATCGTATGCTGAAGGCTTAAAGGACCCAGAGGCTTCAAAAAACAATAGAGGATAAGACGTAAGAGCAGAATAGACCATTTCAGATGGAGAGAAAAGTATAGCTAAGGTTAAAAACTGGAAAAACACAATGTACCTATTCATTAGAATAAACAGCCTAATTTTGATGTCCACACATAGGACGACTGACCAAGAAGATTGTGAAGGTAAACTGGCCATTTGGAGGACTTTAAGAGACCAGACTGGAAAATGATTTTGATTTTACTAGCAATTAGAAGCCATCAAGTTTTTTGTTTTTTGTTTTTTCTTTGAGCTGGTGAATATTAAAATTGTAACTATATATTGGCACAATTAACTTGTTAAGAGACAGTAGATATCTTTGATGAGGGAGTAACTGGCCTGTGAAGTTTACTGCAACAGTCTACGGAGAGACGGAGAGACGGTCATAACAATCCAACCTGGAAAGATGGTGGTTGGAATAAAAACAAAATGTGAAGGTGACACCCTAAGGCAAGGACAATCATTGGGATTCACTGAGTATTTAATTGGACACGAAAGGTAAAGTTAGAGGCCTGAAAATGTTGATGTGTCCTCTATGGTTAGTAATTTAGAGTACAATAGTTCCATTAAGGAAAATACACATGGTGTGGAAAAAAGCAAAAACAGGGTAGCAAAAAAGACAGAAATTAGGTAAGACGATTTGAATTTGGCCTTAAATAATGAATCCAGATGCAGAGGTCAGTGATATCAACAGATTTAAACCATTCATGTAAAATATTTAAAAGTTATAGAATGGCATATCGATAAATTTAATTTAAAAAGCAAATGTGAACACATACACAAGCATTAAGTAGAAGAAACATCAAAATATACTAATTAACCCTGGAAGTTTTCATGAGAGAAAAGAGTTTTGAGCTATATTTTCGAAAATTTGTAATCTAAAGATAAGATCAAAAGAATAGCACTGCCTTTCAGTGGTGTCACAACATAGGAAAAAATGCTGACACTAAATATAATCAAGTAATTGTACTTAATAGTATACATAGTGGGGATTTTTCCGAGTGAAAATAAGATAGCATATATTTATATATAATGATACCAATCTTTTATTTTTAAGAGAAGCTGAATCTCAATTTTCCACAGATCACTTCTGTTTTATACTCATATTTTGCAAGTTTGATAATTCAATAAGGCACATAGTGAATGTCTAGCAATATATAATGTAAAAATTATTGTTAATAAATATACTGCTTCTTCTGTTTCCCTTCAGTTAAAAAGTATTAGCTAAGTATCAATGGAGAACTTCATTAGAAATCATGGGCAAACTGACTCACGAGTTTTTAAAGACAAATACATTTAAATGGCAGAAATATAATTTTTTATTTCATAATTTAAGCAATTTGTATAATAATATCTAACCTATTTCAGGTCATACTTGTTTATGACTGAGAGAGCTCTCAGCCCTCAGGTGAAAACACAGGTACAGAAATGATCACTGTATGCCATGTGTGATGTATAGTTTTATGTGTCAACCTGGCTGGACTACGGTACCCAGTTATTTAATCAAATACTAATATAAATGTTGCTGGAAAGGTGTTTTGTGGATGTGGTTACTATCTACAATCAGTTGACTTTAAGTAAACAGATCACCCTCAATGATCTGAGTGGACTTCATCCAATGAGTCAAAAGAACTTAAGAGCAAAATGGAGGCTTCCCTGAGGAAGACGAGATCCTGTCTGCAGACTGCAGTACCAATTCCCGCCTGAGAGTTTCCAGCCTGACAGTATGCTCTACGGATTGCAGACTCGCCAACCCCTACAATTGCATAATCCAATTCTATGAAATAAACTTCTTTAAATACACACGCACCCTACTTATTCTGTTTCTCTGGAGAACCCTAACTAATACAACAAGATAAATGCCACAGCAGAGGTATGACCACACAGGGTGAACAACCTGTGGAGTTAGGGAAGGTGTCACAGGGGCGATGCCATTGCATTGAGTCTTGAAGCTATGGCACTGGGCAAGGAAGGGAGCAGGTTAAGTGGCTGTAGCGTAATCCAGGTAAAGGGACCTGGAGAGTCAGAAGTCCAAGAGTTTGAGAGATCATCAAGTGTTCAGAAAAATGCCAAGTACCTCTCCACAGCCAGAACTCCAGGTATGTGTAGGGAATGGCCAGAAGCTCCGTCTTGATGAGTCACGCTCCATCCAAGGGCAGATGGAAGGCACCGGGGAATTTTAAGTGAGGGAGAGACATGATCTGAATTACATTTTAGGAAAGTCACTTTTGTGAGGCAAAGTATGAAAGACAGGTGATACTGGTCTTATATTTCTGTTCTCTCTTTATGGAGAGGCAGTAAATGTTATAGAAAGTCAAGTAAATTCTATTTTTTAATTAGTAATTATGGTATAATTATAAAGAATGAATGATAGCTGAGTGAGGTAAATGAATTAATATACTCTATTTAGTGGTTCATAAATCAAAATCCAATCTAGTAAACTGTCTTCACTTTTCACAACCACAGCAAGCTAAAGATTTTCCACATGTTCCATCCCCATACGGACATATGCAAAAGGTAAGGCAACTACCTAACAGCACTATCGTATAAGGTTTACACAAGTAAACTATTCAAAACAAAAAGTTTTCCAGCTAATAATCTAGCACTTTTGGTCCTTCTCTGACAGCTGACAAGAGACATCAAGAACATAATACTAGCCTGACCCTTCTATGGCTGCTATGCTGTCTACCCCATAAACATGTCCAGTGCTTCCCCTTGTTGAAACTTTGTTTCAACAGAGCAATATTTAGAAAATAAGAGCACTACACTCTCAGCAAGTACCTTACCAGTACTGAACCATGTGCTTCCTTCCTCATACATAATCCCAACTAAGAAAACGCATCTTAATTTTTAAGAGTTACCACAGCAACAAAGTGAACAGTTGAAAAGCAATGAACTTAATCAATGCAAGTCATTGTTGGAAAGATTACCCCTTGAGACAAATCTCTCACTGCTAAGATTATTGCTATTTATCCAAAGTGTTTCTGAAAAGGTAAGAATGACTGACTGAGGGCTTCAGATCAATGAGATGTTTTTTTTCTCTTTCAATGAGCTAAAGCTCCCAGTAGACCTAAGCAACACTTTCAATCATGACATTAATCGATAACAATTATACCCAAGAGAATGCCAACGTAGGTTTTCCAGGAAATCTCACAGGGCTTAAAAGTGTTAAACTTGTGGAAGTAGTCAATATTGTGTGTTTTAATAGAATTCAGGGTGGTTTCTTCTTATTTCCCTAGAGCAGAATTTTGGTGCTCTAGACCCAGAAATGTTAGCACACTGCTTCTCAAACATTAATGTGCTTAAGAATCACCTGGGGATCTTGTTAAAATTCAGACTCTGATTCAGTTGGTTTGGGGTGTGGCCTGACATCTGCATTTCTACAAGCTCCCAGGTGATGCTCATGTTGCTGGTCAACAGACAACACCTGAAGTAGCAAGATGTCAAAATACATTACTGATTGATCAGGAGAAAGAGCAAAAGGCATGCACATTGGCAAAGGGATACTTACAAAAGAGAGATATGACCATAAGAGGGATTCTACTTCTAGATCTTCCACCTCAAACTGACCTATTTGGAAAATGACTGAGAAAAATGGCAATACTAAACATATCTAGAAGAGTAGCATTTTCCAAATGTATCCCAAGGAACTCCAGTTATCTAGGATATTAATAGGTGTTGCCAGAAAAATAAGATGCTAACAGGTCACATAACTGAGCTAAACAAAATTAAGTAATGACAATGGCAAACTTTTGTTAAGCACTTACTATGTGCCAGGCATTCATCTAAACAGTCGACATAGATTAATTCATTTAATCTTCACAGCAACTCTATGAGGTAGAAACTATATTATCATTACCATTTTACAGATGTGGAAAAGGAAGGAAGGAGATGTTAAGTAATTTGCCCAAGGTCACAAAGCTGGTGAGTGGTGGAGCCAGGACTCAACCCCTGGCAGGCTGCCCCCTAAGTACAAGCTCTGATCTCTGAAACATGAGCACTTTCTAGTGTTGACGGGAAGCGTGCATCACCACAAGGTGATATAAGTACTTGTAAGTTGCCAAGGAAGGGAAATATGCAATGCAGAGGAGAAAGGACAACTTAAAAGTTAGGACAAGAGAGAAAAATGAAAACAAGCTGAAGAAGGGAAAAATTAGAAATGAAAGTAATGTTTGGAGAAAATAAAAAGATTTAGGCAAGTGTACTATGGCAATGGAGGTAGCCATCATCATTCAGACACAGATGCGATGAAGACCAATAAGCTTGGCAGTGAATACCCAGGAGAGAAAAGCAAGTCAAGTTGCAGGTCTCACCAACCACAGGAGGACATAAACAGTTTACTTCCACCAAATACACTAAAATAACACTCAAAGACCACATAGTCATGATTATTCTTATACTAATTACCTAATTTACAGATTATCTGGGCCCCCTGCTGGGTCTCTTTCTTCTTCCTACAGGATTGTTTGGACATTTTGCTTCTAATTAGCAACTTGTTGAGAGTGAGTGGGGAGATGGGAAGACAATTAAATCAGGGTTTTTTTGTGTTTTGGATTTTTTGCTCTTATTCGGGAACCTAGCAATAGGTTTGGGAGAAAGAGCTTAGGATGTGAATCTAATGATGAAAATACTTTCTTACTAATCCTGGATTTCAATGAACCCTCTTTGCCTGACCTTCACATCACTGGAAGAAGAAATACGCTGAGTGGACCCAGTCAGAATTATGTAGTCTGAACTAGAAAATAGCCAGCACATTACGCAAAGTATACTTCAGGTCAGGCAGAACTATAAACAAAGCAGATGTTTGGTTAGATGAGCACTAGGAAACAGTTCAGATTGTTCCAACAAACATTAAAACAAAAACTGACCTCGGAAACTTCTGACATTCACTGATCCCGGATGCAATATACATGAAGAGATGCTCATGGAAAATTCTGGCACTAGCTTAGGGAAAAGAAAAACCTTAACCAGAGACAAGGAACCACCTTTCAGCATCCTAAAATGATATGATGTGTAAATGTATTTACAAGTACCAAAATGAAAGTACTTTTTTCAAATGAAAGAAGTCCTTCAGCCTCCAAGAATGAAAAATGTCATAACAGCATACGTATTCTTCATCATCACCTCACCTCCACTAGTACTACTGTCTGTTATTCACCGGGACGCCTCTATTTGTAGGGTTCTAAGGCAATCCAATTTTGTTATGCTAGTACTTCAACCTACATTTACAAACTTTTCAAATGTTTTAATTTTATCTCAATGTTTTCCATCAGCACGCTCCTTTTTATAAAATGCTTCATTGTTCCAAGACACAAATCGTATCCCTTTGAATTCCAGATGAAAACATTTTAGGCCTACTTATGATTGTATTCACTAGACATGTATACACATGTAAAGCAGCTTCAATGTTATTTTTAAATATACTTCCAATAGTTCTCATTGTGTTGATATTAGCAAGGCACTTAAGAAAATGCTTCCAGGTGGCAGGCACCTGCTCTGGCTTTGAAACACCAACCTCAAAACCTACTGTCAAGCACCAAAATGGGGAAGAGAAACAAACTATGTATTTCAGCACCTAGCAGTTTTGGCAGCTTATTGGAACTGGTTATTGCCAGCTGGGCATTTTGCCATTTCCTTGAGGCAAAATTAAAGTGGAAGATGCAAGGGTTTTATTGTAATTTTCCACCACATATTTATATCATTATGGGTTTTGTGCTGCTCTAGTCCCCACACAGTCTCACTGAATATCTTCTTATTATGTCACTGAAATTTGAAACAAATATAGGATGATGCAGTGAAAACAAGTGGGCACTGTGTATAGTAAATGATTGCTGAAGATAACACCATGCCTATCAGAATGGGCTACATAATTTGCAGGCCCCCATGCAAGACGAAAATGCAGGGCCCCTGTTCAAAAGGCAGAGGAAAAGTTCCATTAAAGGTACTAAAATATCAAGATTTTCTCCCTTCTTCTGCTATTTCAACCTGGTGTTGTTTATTTGCTATTTAATGCTGCAATTCCTCAGGCACAGGGATATCTGAAGAGTGATGACCTTCTGGGGTAACACCCCATGTGCATGCACACACACTGCCCACACACTCAATGCTCAGTTCCCCCTCCCTACAGTCGCGGACCAACCAACGCTCTGCACACCTACTTGAGGAGGGGAAGTCATCGCCCTTCTCACAGGCCCATCACCCCGCAACCCACAGACCCCAAGGAGTGCTGCAATCTCTACACAAGGATGTCTTAGGCACATAGATTGGCATGATTGAAAGATTCACCCTTCTGAGGCACTGCTGTGATGCTCTAAGATGGAGACAGCTGCATCAATGTCCTGTCCTGAAATGTCCTGGGCTCTTCCTCCAGAACCTGACCCTCCCCTGCAGGGACTGAAGGCAGTCGCAGTCGTGAGGCAGGAGCAGAGAGGAAGAGGCTAGGTCCTTGGGGTGGCGGGAGGCTGGGGAGTGAGCAGCAGAGGGTGGAAGGGAACCCATCCCAAGGAGGCGGTCACCTGAGCCAAGACTTTCAGTCCGAGAGCAGGCTCCATTATCCCAGCAGACTTCACTCACAAAACACAAATTCAAACATACAACTAAGGGTTTCAAGAGAGCAAAGTCAGAGCATTAATCTCCAACTGAATGTTCTGGTCAAGGTCCATGAAGCCAGCCTTAATTCTTATAAGAACCCAAGGCCTGTGCTCACTGCTGAAGTATATATTCTAAAATTGGAGAACAGACATTAGCGTGACCCCTGCACAAAGATAACACATGAATTCATATGTGTTCTGTATTTTTATTTTATAGAACTAAATACAAATAGACACACACATACAAAACTGGGAAAAGACAAATGGAACTAAGGAAAGGTGGACTATATCAATGTCAGCATCCTAGTTATGATACTATACCATAGTTTAGCAAAATGTTACCACTGGGAGAAATCAGGTAAACTGTACAAGGTATTTCTCCATATTATTTCTTACAACTGTATAATGATCTCAACTCAAAAAAAGATCCAAGGCCTATTAAAGAAACAAAATACAGCATAAGGGGCAATCATTACCAAAACTATCCATACCTGGATATATTTAGAACATTAAATTGAATTGAATTTTATTCTGATATGATATAAAGGAGTAATCCTTTAAATAACTAGCTCAAATACAACATCTGCAATCAGCATGTTAACCACACAGTATTCTATCAGGAGGAATGTGTTCAGCTATATTTCTTGTTGAAACCTCTATTTTACTTAAGGTAAAATGAAAATACACAATCTAGAAACTATAAAAATACTCTGGAAACCCAAGTGGTCTAGGCAAAAGCATCCCCTTATTCACAAAAAGGGGGAGAAATGTGTATGGAATAACACAAAATCAACTTTAAAATGTTAAGTTCTTGCATCTAAAAAGTTGTCTTTGTGTACCACTTACAATCGAAAGTACATATTTGCTGCTGGTAGAGTTAATTTTTATATAAGAACAATGAAACATCTTGTCTGTCAGATGCTGAAATATCAAAAGTATAAAAGGGAAAAATCTGAATTCTCCAGGCTGAGTTCCCAAGGAACTGAGCAGATGAGAAAATTCTATGTTGCCTTTTAGGACTGCGTGTGTGAGCAAATGCCCAAAGAGGATCAATTTTGTCACAGTCCTAGAGGAAAGGGTGCAGCCACATCTGTAGGGCCTCAGAGACAGAGACTGCTCAAAAGACATCTAATTCTACTTTGACTGCATTAAATAAGGCAACAGAAGAGAAACATACCACAGAACCCAACGGGCTGGAGGTCCTTAACAGACTTTAGCAATTTATATCAACCAAGGCAGCCTGCTCCTCACTCTGACCTCTCAAATCCTTAGCACCAACTCAATAAAAATTATGCGTCCAATTACCATTTCTTGCTGTCAGACAATGCTCGTAGCCAAGGTAAACACACCTTTGTTAGGTAACAGCAGAGGGACTCTGCAGAGACCTGAAGAACTGATTAAACAAAGAAAAAAGTTTGGGATCCAAATTAATTTTGCCACTGCTAACTCTGTACCTCTGGGTAAAACACTGAGCTGTTCATTAGTAAAATGGAATTTGAATTTCAAAGATGAATAAATATTCATTTACTTTGGGTAATTACATACTAAGGCATTCAAAAAATATTTGTTGAATGAAAGGCTGAATTAATGAATGGATTGGACAGACCTCTCTCCAACCTGCCTTTTTTCTCTTTACTAGCAAAATTCCCTTTCGGCTTCATTTTAGAGTTAAAATATCAAAGAAGAAGGGGAGGAACCACAAATAAAACATCACTTCGTTCACGACCTCACTTGACTGTATAGTGCAGGCCCACTACATAATTAATCACTGTCAGCACTAGTCAGATGTGGATATGCCAACAACTCTATGTCAGGATTTGCCAGGTGTGGCAAATTACTGAGTGTTCATCTAGCCAAGCTTGAGCCTGGAAGTCTAACAAAAAGCACTTAAGAACCTCCAGAGGCTGGAGAGCAGCATTGGCTGACTATCAACGTCCCCACACTCATGGTGCTCTAGTTTGGTTCTGGCAGTCTCAAATTCCTACAGGTTCCCAGGCTCCTGACTGTGCCAGTGTACTGAGGAACTGGCCTTTTCCTCGCCCCATCTAGGGCCTTCAAGTTCTTAAGTTCACCTCTGATGTCTGCATGTGTCCCAACTACAGTCCACACACCTGCTTTGAATATTCCTTCTCAAAGGTACATTCAAAGCCCCCCTCTCCACTCGACACAGACTCGGATCCTATGCTGGCTGGGAGCCCATCTCAGCAAATCCCTGCTGCCAACATTGCTGGCACCAACACAGATGCAGCGTTGTATCTACTCACCACAAAAACCCTGACTCTGTTCTAGTCTCTCATTGATTCCTTAGCACTCGAAACTATATTAATTATATTTCACAAAATTTAATTAACTACATGCAAAAATTTTAATGACTAAGCAAAATACAGGTAAGAGCCTACTTGAATTGCTTGAATTGCATCACTATATGAACAGTGTAAAGGATGGCTTACTATTTAAATAAATACCAGCCTAAAAGAAGATGACAAATGCATGGTTTAACACAGATGAACAGCACAAAGTATTTGCACTGATTCTCAAAAACTAGTTTTCTGAAATGTGTCATTCAATTCAATTGTGGCTCCAACTTTCCTGCTCTTGTTCCCAGTTCTATGTAAGGCTTCTCTCCACCTTTAAAGCTAAAAAGCTACTTTAAAAAGTGTATCAAATGACCTTTTAATCATCAAAGAAAAATTATCACAGTTGACTGCAAACTACCATAACATTAAATAATTAATCATGACATAGCAAAACTATACCATTAGAAATATCTAAATTATTTAAGATAAATTAAATATATGGTAACTAGCTATTTTTTCTAACCCAGTAGTAAATCATATTAACACAAATACCACAGTCTCGTGATTTATATCCTTCCAGCATATTCTCACCTCTTTATTCCAGACATTCACTTTCAAAACGTCCCTAGAGGGAAATTGTTGAGAGCAAGATGTTAAACATGACAGTAAAGGAAAATCTAAGTGCAAAATGAAAGCCTCTGCCACAAATGCAGGTCTGAATATGAAAACAGAAAATGGGGGAGCATTTTATTGATAACAATCTAACTATTAATCCAAGTGGTACTTAATTAGAGAGCCTGGACAATTTATAGAACTATGTAATGGAACAGTCACTAAGAATTCAGCCTAATGCTTCATGTAACACCCACCTGTCTGGAGAGTAGAGCATGTCTCCTTCTCTCAAGGTTCTTCCCAGGAGACCATTAAGAATGTATGTACTTCAAAGGTCTTTAAGTGGACTCACAGTCCACTGAACATTTCCAACTGTGCTTCTCAGATAGCACAACTCTAGATCTCATTTTCATTTCCAGGTAAACTACACAAATTGTAATAGCTCTTATGTCTACCAGTTTAAATGTAGCACCCATTTCCTATACATTAAAAATACTCATTTCTTCGTTAGCTTAAAATTCTACCTTCAATGTAGGTGTAAGCAAAGGGAACAATAAACAGAACACAGTCATGCCAGTTAATCAAAACTCCTCTTTAAAAGCTTTTTATCAGAAGTTTATAAAAATCGGCACAGAGGAAAGGCCAGGCTCACGGAGCTGCCACCACTGACAAACAGAAGAACAAACCATGCGACACACATTAAGGAACGACAACAGAAGTGTGGTAGTATGGAGGTGCTTTTCACTCTTTTTAAAAATATGTTTGATTGTTACTTAAATCTATTGTTAGGAAATTTATAACATAATTAATAGAAAAACATACCCATGAACACAACATTTAAATAATCTGGAAAGCTATTTGCTTTTTAAGTTCTCATCATTCACTGTCCAACACATGAACTTCTTTTAATTATCTGTCCTTAAGTGATTTCCTTTTCTATTAAATATATACCTTTATCTACATCATTAATAATCTTCAGAAGTTTATATTAACTCTGATTGCCTTGTGTGAAGATGGTGGTTTTAGAGCACCTTGAGCTTTGCTGACAGTTTTATATTTCAATGGAGTATAAATGTTGTTGCTATGGACTGAATGTTTGTGTTCTCTGAAATTCATATGTTAAAACTTGAATCCACAATGTGATGGTATTAGGAGATGGGGCCTTTGGGAGGTAATTAGGTCATGAGGGTGGAGCCCTCGTGTTGGGATTAGTGCCCTTATAAGAAGAGATACAGAGAGTTTGCTCTCCTTGACACGTCAGGACACAGCAAGAAGACGGCCATCAGCAAACCAGGAAGAGGGCTCTCACCAGACACCAGATCTGTTAACACCTTGATTTTGAATTTCCCAGCCTTTAGAACTGTGAGAAATATGTGTTTGTTGTTTAATCTACCCAGTCTGTGGTAATTTGTTATAGCAGCCTGAACTAAAACAGTTGTCATCCAGGATATTATGCCCTCAATAAAGTATAGCATTTATTCCATGAAGCCTTATGTTACTAAAAATGGTCTCCACATGTTGAAATGTCCCCAAATTCCTGGCAGTCCAAGACATGTTTTCTTTGTTGCTGCTTACAGTATAAAATAAACTACCAGTGGCATACCAGGCTTTAAAAATGATTAATTTTAAATAAATTTCGATTTTTAAAAAACATATTACAGTCTAAAGGTTTACAACTAATTTTTCTAAATATACATTTACATACTACACTTTTATGCTAGTTGTTTTTTGGGAGGTTTTTTTGGTTGTTATTTTTGCTTTAAGAATAAAAATATATCTCCTAGGATCATCTTTGAAAATGTTTTCTTTTAAGTTTACATACTTGACATCTGTGAAATTTTGAACTAAAATAGATGTTCTTCATAAGAACTATGGATCAGCTCTAAATCAAAATGAAGACATTCTCTAAGTAAGCAGAAATCCAAGAGTAAATAAACATATTTAGCCTTTTAATAATGCCTTCTCTCAACCAAGCCAAAGCACAAGAATGAGTAGCAAATTAACACATGTTGACTTTTGAAAAGATTAAATTTAAAAAATGATCTACAGTTCTTCAATCAAGGGCCCCCTCCTTCTCTAAAGACTCTCAAAAGTGCTATGAATTCTGATCTCCACTAAGTCATATTACAAGGGAAAGGGATAAGTGTGGGAAGGTTGGGGAAGAAAAGATGTTTGTTTTATTTAACAAGCATACCATTTACTATATTCTATGTACTATTTTAATCATTTTATAAATATTAATTCAATAAATCCTCATAACAATTTTAAGAGTAGGTACTGTTATATTATCATTTTAGAAATGAGAATGTAGAAAACAGAGACAGAGAGAGTAAATTGCCTGAGACCACTAGGCTAGTAAACTGCTTGGGTCAAGATCTGAACCCAGGAAGTAAGACTATATAGTCTACACTCTTAATAATTGCCTTACTCTCCCTTTCCTGGCCACTGCTTCCTTAATTCTTCTCATAAACTCCACCAAAAATCCACTCAAAGAAAAAAAAGAAAACATCTTGATTACAGAGGAAAATAAAAGTACATAGCTTTGAAGTTTTTTTCCTCCTCGGTTAAAAGCAACATAAACTATTTCTCTTTGAAAAAAAAAAAAATTGACTTCCAAACACAAATGACAAAAACAGCAGGGAAGTAAATGCTATTTTCAAGTTTCTAGGAGGTTATCGTAAACAATGATGAGAGAAAAACAAATTAAAATTTTTAAAAATGGCATCTGACAGTAACCCTTTTACCTCGCTGCCTGTGACAATGTGACTGCACTGCGTAAGGTGGCTTTGCAGAGCACCCTATGGTGTGAAAATGAAAGATGACCACGCTTGGAAAGAAAAGAGAAGCATATTGTAAGCAAGAGTAAACGCACAGTAAGGTCTGACTGTTGTGGAAATAAGCCCAGGCTGCTTCTCAATTCATGAGTTTAGCTGAGATGGCAGAACAGATGACAAACAACAACAAACAGAAACACCATACCACACAATTCTCTTCAATAGTGGGCATAAATATCCACAGAAGCTTATTTAATTTGATGCTAATTTATTTTCTTGTTTAAACATTTTAAATATTTGTTATCTATTAAATATTCATGTATTATGTTTTAATACCTTGAGGATTTTATTCTCGAAGGAATTGATTAAGAAGTACCTATGGTCAAAATAGCACACTTTCTTCAAAAAAGCAGCTAAGCTTTAATTCAAAAACTTGATAGTTTGAATTAACTGGTCAACATATGGAACTGGAGGTGAACTCAAACTTATTGGCATTTAAAATTTCAAAATACTGAAATGAATATTTCATTTGAAATACTTCATTTTATTTCAAAATAAAACAAAACTATTACCTGTTCTCCAATACAATTATTTTTGTTCAGTTTTAGTATCTAAGAAAACCCAGTGCTAAGCTTTCTTTTTCTTTTCTTGCAGTACCAAAAAGAACCTATTTATTTACCAAATGTTGGTTTATTCAATCTACTTCTTTTGGATATAAACATTGTTTTAAGAATCTGCTCAATTTTTGTGTGAAGTTTCACAAATATCAATTTACACAAAGAAAATTAAGTAGAGTTTTAATGTAGTAATTATTTATTAGATATGGTAATCACCTACTAGCTCAAATCCAACTATGTGTTAATTTAAGAAAAAAATGATTAAGCAAGATCTACCGACATAAACACTCTAAAATAAGGAATGTTCCACTAAAAAAAAAAAAAAAAAAAGAGGGTGGGGTTCACTACATTCTTCAAAAGTCAATGTTGTAAAATACAAAGAAAGGCTGTGGAAGTGTCCACATTAGAGGAGAGTAAAGAGACATAACCACCAAATGCAATTCCCAACCCTAGGCTGGATCCTGCATTGGACAGGGGAGAACATGCTAAAGAAAGTTACTGACTCAGTTGATAAAAATGTTATACGAGTGATAAAGAATTTGGTCAATGATAAACTCGTTTAGGTTGATAATTATACTCTAGTTGCGTAAAAGAATAAGCTATCCTTAGTAAATACACACTGAATTAGATGGGTGCAAAGGGCTATGGTATTGTAGCATCCCCAGATGACTCTGGGAAAAACAGTATGAGAATGAGGGAGAGAGAACATAAATGATAAAGCAAACAGGGTAAAATGTTAATGAATCTGTGTAAAAGATAGAGGGGTATTCTTTGTATTATTTTTGTTGTTTGGGTGAATTTGAAATTATTTCCAAATAAAAAGTAAAAACAACAACAGTGAAAAACTATGACCTGAACCAGCAGTATGAATGAAACCCCATGGATGGAGCTCACTCTTTACAGGACGCAGACACACAAACTCCTGACACATGTTTTCAAGGCATTGATACTATGCTTTAGACTATCACAGACATTCAAGTCTCAAAATGCCTTGGTGCACGGAGAGGGCCGATTTTCTCTAACATTAAGATCTCTACAAAAAGGAACTCCTGAATACGCTCCAGTTCTCAGACACTATAAATTCACAGTCTCCACAATGAGAAGGTGAGGCACATCCACTCTAAACACAATAGCTGCAAGATTTCAAAGCCACTGCAGATCAGCCCCGGAAATAAGGTTCATTCACATCACCAATCTAGAAGCAACATCTTCTGTCTACAATTCTAGTGGTGGTCTAACTTAGTGAATACTTCCTTACTGCCTATTATGTGCAGGCGCTAGGCTATGTGCTAGGAAGAGAAATACGTGCTTTGACACTGACATTAAGGAAATCACAATTTAAGGAGAAAAAGGCATATAATTCTATAATCACAATAGAATCTATAAAATGTTGCTGTAATAAAGGTGTATTCCAAGTGTTCTGAGAAGGATTTAGTGAATATAGGAGACTTAGCTGCATTCAATTATTCAATAAGGACTTACCCTGTGTCAGGGAAAGGAACCTTAAGAAAAAGTAAGTAATCCCCCAGCTGACAGGGAAAGTAGTGAGAAAGGAATTCCAGATAAAAGCAAAAAGCAGCTAATAAGACAATGGCATAGAGTCATGAAAGCATATGCTGTTTTCACTGAATAGTAAGAGCTCAGTATGGCTAGGAGCACAGCATCTCCTGGGAGTGTGGATAATAGAGGAGGTAAAACCAATTACAGCCAGATCTTGATGGCTTTGTATGATATTAAGGAACTACAAGGTAATCTTATGAAGAGAATGGTAGAATACCTTCAGCAGGAAAATTTAAGTGCCGAAATATTTGTTTTAGAAAGGTAATTCTGGCTGAAATGCCGAGCATGAATTATCAAGAAAAGATGGGAGAGAAATCACATGTACTCATGTAATTGAGACACAGTCTTCAAAAGTGATCAGAGCTTCAACCCAAACAACACCAACAAGAAAAAAAGACATTTAAGGAAGAAAAATGGGTAGGGCTCAGCAACTGATTGTGTATAATGAAATATAGTGGGGATGATGCAGCTTTCTAGATAAAACTTTGGGGGTTATTAACAGTGATAGAGGAAAAGGGGAAATGATAAAGTCAATATTGAACATATTAAGTTTGAAATTCCAGTATAGTATACTTAGAGGTATTCAGCACAAAATTTAGGATTATGGTGAGTTCAGGAGAGAAGTTAGGGTAAATGTAACGACTCTAGGGTCGTACAAAATAGTTTTCTCACATTCTCTAAAGAAGATTGTGTTGATTGAGAAGACAGTTAAAACAGATGTTTAAAGATGATCAGAAAGAAAAGCCAAGAGAAAGAAGTCTGAGAAGACAGTTATTGGTAACAGGTACTACATGGCACTTGTGTATGGTTTTGGCACTCAGCGACCTAGTTTAAACAACATTGGGCACATACACATTCACTGAAGCCTATTAGGCATCATAAGCTTTGCTAGATACCGATTACAGGCATACCTCATTTTATTGTGCTTCACTTTATTGCGATATTTACAATATTGCATGTTTTATAAATTAAAGGTTTGTGGCAACCCTGCGTCAGCAAATCTATTGTGCTATTTTTCCAACAGCATTTGCTCATTTTGTGTCTTTGTGTCGCATTTTGGTAATTCTTGCAATATTTCAAACTTTTTCAGTATCATTCTATTTATTCTGGTGATGTGTGATCTTTGATGTTACTATTGTAATTGTTTTACGGCACCATGAACCATGCCCTTATAAGACAGCAAACTTAATCGATAAATGTGGTGTGTTCTGACTGCTCCACTGACCAACTGTTCCCCATCTCCCTCCCTTTCCTCAGTCTCCCCTATTCCCTGAGACACAACAATATTGAAATTAGGCCATTAATAACCCTACAATGCCCTCTAAGTGTTCAAGTGAAAGAAGAATCTCACATGTCTCACTTCAAATCAAAAGTTAGAAATGATTAAGCTTAGTGAGGAAGGCATATCAAAGCCAGGCTTCTTGTACCAGTTAGCCAAGTGGTAAATGCACAGAAAAAGTTCTTAAAGGAAACTAAGAGCGCTACTCCAGTGAACACATGAATGATAAGAAAGCAAAACAGACTTATTGCTGAAATGGAGAAAGCTTTAGTGGTGTGGATAGAAGATTAAACCAGCGTCAACATTCCCTAATCCGAAACCTAATCCTGAGCAAGGTCTTAGCTCTCTTCAATTCTACAAAGGTTGAGAGAGATGAGGAAGCTGCAGAAGAAAATTTTGAAGCTAGCAGAGGTTGGTTCATGAGGTTTAAGGAAAGAAACCATCTCTATAACATAAAAGTACAAGGTGAAATAGCAAGTACTGATGTAGAAGCTGTAGCAAATTATCCAGAAGATCTAGCTAAGATAATAAAGGTGGCTACATAAAACAACATATTTTTAATGTGGACTAAACAGTCTTATATTGGAAGAAGACACCATCTAAGCCTTTCATAGCAATGAAGAAGTCAGTGCCTGGCTTCAAAGCTTCAAAGGACAGGATGACTCTCTTGTTAGGAGCTAATGCAGCTGGTAATTATAAGTTGAAGCCAATGCTCATTTAACATTCTGAAAATCCTAGGATCCTTAAGAATTATGCTAAATCTACTCTGCCTGTGCTCAACAAATACAGCAACAAAGCCTAGATGGCAGCACATCTGTTTATAACAGAGTTTACTAAATACCTGCAGCCCACTGTTGAGACCCACTGCTCAGGAAAAAAAAAAAAAAAAAAAAAGATTCCTTGCAAAATATCACTGCTCATTAACAAGCACCTGGTCACCCAAGAGCAACGATGGAGATGTACTATGAGATTAGTGTTGTTTTCATGCCTGCTAACACAACATCCATGCTGCAGTCCATGGATTAAGGAGTAATTTTGACTTTCAACTTTTATTATATAAGAAATACATCTGTAAGGCTACAGCTGCCATAGAGAGTGATTCTTCTGACAGATCTGGGCAAAGTAAATTGAAAACATTCTGGAAAGGACTAACCATTCTAGATGCCATTAAGAATATTTGTGATTCATGGTAACAGGTCAAACATCAACATTAACAGGAGTTTGGAAGAAGTTGATTCCAACCTCTCTTTGAGGGGTTCAAGACTTCAATGGAGAAAATAACTGTAGATGTAGTAGAAACAGCAAAAGAACTAGAATTAGAAGTAGAGCCTAAAGATGTGACTGAATTGCTGCACTCTCATAATAAAACTTTAACAGATGAGGAGTCGCTTCTTATAGATGAGCAAAGAAAGTGGTTTCTTGAGATGGAATCTACTCCTGGCGAAGATGCTGTGAAGACTGCTGAAATGACAACAAATAATTTAGAATATTACATAAACTCAGTTGATAAAGCAGTGGCAGGGTTTGAGAGAATTGACTCCAATTTGGATGTTCTACTGTGGGTAAAATGCTATCAAATAGCATCGCATGATACAGAGAAATTGTTCATGAAAGGAAGAGTTATTCGGTTTGATAGACTTCATCGTTGTCTTATTTTAAGAAATTGCCACAATCACTCCAACCTTTAGCAACCACCAGCCTGGTCAGTCAGCAGCCATCGACATGGAGGCAAAACCCTCCACCAGCAAAAAGATTATGACTTGCTGAAGACTCAGATGATGGTTAACATTTTTTAGCAATAAAGTATTTTTTAATTAAGATATGTATATTGCATTTTAGACATAATGCTATTGCACACCGAATAGTCTCCAGTATAGTGTCATATATCTTTTATATGCACTGGGAAACCAAAAATTTCATGTGACTTGCTTTATTGTGATATTTGCTTTATTGTGGTGGTTTGGAACCAAACCTGTAATAACTGTGAGGTACCCTGTTTTATACTAGCCCCAGTTTTCTATTACAACTAAATAACAAAGCGACTTTTAAGTTCGAACAGAGTTCAAGTTCAGTTCTCATTCTATTCACTCTCTCTTTACACATTAAACTGCAAAACTAAACAAAGATATTTATTTTAAAAGAAAGCATAATCGCAAACACAATAGAACCTTTATAGCCATTCAGGACTTACAATGAAAGAAAAACAGGCTCACAAACTAATTATTGAATGCATTCACCTTTCTTTTAAAAATTATTGATGGAAAAAAATATTAGAAGGACCCATGGTTAAATAATGCAAACTTCTGATTTCCAACATAGCAATGCCAAGTGATTTGGGGTTAAACGAGAAGCATCCTCCAAATGCAATGCCTACAGATGCTCACATGAGACCATGTGTGCACACACCCACCCACACCGCCTCCTCGAACGCACAGACCTTCCACCTTTTTAAACACTTTGCCTTCATCACCCACAGCGACCACCAGGCTGGTCATCTACCTCTCACAGAAACGGTGATACCTGTAATCAGCAATCATCTACCTCTCACAGAAACGGTGATACCTGTAATCAGCAACTCAGCATAGCAACCAGGTTTTACAACTAACTCCATGAACCAATGTGTTCTATATATAAATTGTTTTCTTTTTAAATTTCATGATTAATGTACTGACCAGATTTTCGATGTTCTTGGCCTCCCAGGTCACCACGAAAAGCAATATGATTTTCTTGTACAATCATTTGAATAAATAATACCCAGTCATCTGACTGTAAGGATTCATTACACATGAGCTATAGAAAATAATCAGTCACAGATCAAGTTTCATAGCTTCAAAACAAATGACGTAGCTATGACTTATAAAGAATCCTTGGAGTGGTTTCTTTTTTCCAGAAATTATCTCAATTTTATCCTATGTGCATTGCACAACCTTCTTTTTCATTTTGTGACTATTTCTCTTGGGTCAATATTCACTTTATGCCTTCCTTACTCAGCAAATAAAGGCTCAGATCCAAAATGACTTTGTCGTTGGTCTAGCATGGTAATAGAGCAATAATTATTTTAGTGCTTCAGTCTGGACAGTCAAAAAGGTGACCTAAATGAACCTCCTTTGAGAGAAACAATACTGTTTATAAATAATATCTCATGCCGAGAGAGGTCCTTAGCTTCCAAAGGAAGAAAGCAATCGCTATGTTCACAGACAGTTAATGTTCCGCCCTTTACTTCAGGTACATAGTATCTAGATTTTCATCAACATTTAAAAAAAAATGTTGCTCTAAGTACAGAATCCTGAGTTTTGATCATGCATATCTAGAAACTATTGTGTTTAGAGAAAGCCCCACTAGTCGCTAGGATGCAACAAGAGCATTCTTTACTGATTCTTGCTACTTAAGAAAATACTCCCAAGTCTTGGTTTAGTCCCACCACATTCTTAAGGGTACATCTGATTAAAGAAGAGCTGGATATCTCTGTGAAGAATCAAGAGATCAAAAAATGTATATTCCCCAAGAAAATTTTAAAGTTAGGCCAAAAGTAAATTGTACAAAAGACTACTTCAAGGCTGGAAATAGTGCCGTCAGGTTTAAAACTCACATATGAATTCAAATAGACCTGAATTCCCAGATTTACAGGCTGAATGACCTTGAACAAGTTACTTGACTTTGCTGAGAATCCAGATGGAAATTACCGAATATACTATATGAATAAACTGAGCCTAGCACTTGGTATCCCACAAGCACTAACTAAATATTACCTCCCTTCTTGCCTTTCTATTTTGATACTGTAAATGACACCATTAGGGAATTCCATAATTTTCCATGATGCATGCGCACAGTTTACATTTCAATGATTGCTTGCCAGTGTGTAAACAAGAGTATCACAAATAACCCATTTTAAGTAACTAGCACAAGTGGATTCATAAGCTATTTTTAATGTTAGTTATTTCCATAACCTATGGGTTCATAGAATGCAAAAGAGAAAACCATTCAAATGCAGACCTATTAAAGTATACATTTAGCTAATAAATGTATACAAAGGTCGTAATTTTAAAATATCCAGGGTCCTTATCCCATCAGACTGATTGTTACAAATGACAATATCATTGAATGAATACCATATTACCACTTCCTTTGTACTACCTAGTAAACTGAATCAAACATTAAACGCTCTTTTGGAGCACCATCACATTACACAACTCAACAGTTGACAAAAAAAGGAAGAAAGTCAAGTCCACTTTTGTATAGCTCTTAAAGTAACAGGTCAGAGGCCAGAAACATTAGGACGAGACCATTATTAGTTGTTGAGGGAAGAGGGGAAAAAAAAAGGTTTTAGTCTTTCATTCCCAACTGTAAATATTCTAAGATGCCATAGTCACATTAAGAAACATTTGTTCATCTTAACGATGAATAGCCACCTGCTGAAGATGAAGAAACAGGAACCCACTCAATTCAAAACTGCAAGATTGTGTGTATTTTCCATTGTGTATTTTGGCTCTCCATATGTTCAATTTGAAAACTCTGAGGTTAAGCATTAGAAACTCCCCCAGTTCTCCATAAGCTGACACATTCTTTGGACACACACTGCATGCATTCAGTAGAGTCAGAATATGCCTGGTTGGAATGCAGTGCTTGAGGCCCTTGCATTTTTTAATCAGTTTGCATAAATTTTAAGTGAGCTATCAGCTATGGTGAGGGTGAAGCAATTCTGTATTTGGAAAGTTCTTAAATGGAAATAATAGGACCCAAATGTTCTAATGTTCTTCTATTCATTGTAGAGAAACAGCCTCTGTCACACTTGCTACCTTCTGCCAAAGTCTACAAGGATCAAACTTAGTGGCAGCGAACTAAGCTAAATAATGTTTTGTCCAAGTTTCCAAAACAAGCCTTCACAATTTTCCATTTATTAAAATTAAAGGTAGGAAACTACATTTTATCATTTTGAACCAAAATAATTTAAAAAATAAACTTGATTTTTAACTATCCCATTCCCCTTCACAACTCCAACTACCAATTTTTAAGCAGCATCAGCACGTGGTGGTCCCTTTCCTTCCCTGATAAATGAGATCTATCGAAAGGAAGTCATTTTAGAGTCAATATCATTTTCTGTTCAGGGCCCTACACCGATAATGTTAGGCTCTCTAATTATAACTTAGGTATCAAATGAGCTGTCAAAATGTTACTTGAAAAACAAACAACTGACATCAACAGAATATATTCCTATGCAGGAAACACATTCACCATACTGATGAAATTATTCCACCAGCCATTCAAGACCAGTGATTTGGCGATACCTATACAATTGGTCGTATGAAATCTCTAGGTAGATACATAAGGATGTGTCCTGCTCGGGTTTTTTAAAAGTTAAACATACTTATGATTGCAAATATCCCAAAATTTATCAGTAATGATGACAACGCATTATTTAGTCCAAATGCATGCTAACTCAGTAGGCATCCACTTGTCAGTATGTACTGAAAAAGCCAGAGAATTAACCATCTCAACAAAGGATCCTTTCAGATCAATGCTGTAGTCCATGGAGGACTGGAATATCCAGGCTTAAAAACTGTATTCAGTAGGACAATTTTCCAAAAAGAAATAATACTTTTGGTTCTAAAATCTCGTGGGCCTCTAGTTTTCCTTAATGAGGAATTAAAAGTTCTCTTCTGGGTTTCAGAAGCGAAATTTTTCTCAGATTACCTGTGCCAGGAAATGTGATAGGTGTTTCCTGATGAAATAAGGATAGAGATGTAACATAGTCCAAAGGGGAAAATAATGTATAAAAAGATTCTTTAAAATGTCATGAGTGCTTTAACAGAGATATACATAGAAAGGGGTATGTATGGCAAGTACAGGGTCTGAAAAAGTGATATGTGTACTAAAACTTTACAGACAATAACAAGTAGCAACTGATCAGGCAAAAAGTCACACTTTTGAAGGTGTGTGTATGTATGTATATATTTTTATATGTTTATAAAGAGTCACCGCTGTAAGGTGGAATTCACTCTAATAAAAATAGCATAAATTTCAGTGGGATAGAGAATGAGAAGTAGATGTGTGGCAGATCATGAAAGACTGTTTATAATAAGTTTATACCAAGATATGGACCTAATCCCCAAAGGGGCAGTTATTAAAGTGTTTAAGAGGAATGATGACATGGTTTGATTTACATTTTAGTCATGTTATATCAAGTAGGATTTTAAAGACTGGACTGTTTATCAACTATAACTTTCAGAGTAGGACAACCATTATCTTGTCAACACCCCCCCTAAAGAAGTGGAGTCTGCATGTCTTTCCCTGAAATTTCAGGCTTATTATCGCGACAGACAACAAAGCACAGTAGAAATAATGGTATGTAACTTTCTAGGCTTGCAAGACAATGAGCCTTCCCCCCCAGCTCTCTTGGAATTCTCCCTCTTAAGAATCTTCCCCTTAGGAGGCCCACTTGGAAATTAGCTGCCATATTGTCCTGCCAGAAAAGGGACTAAAGAAGCCTCCAGATGATTCTAGCCCCCAGCCATTCAAGTCTTCCTACCTAGGACCACAGACATCATGAAACAGAGACCAAAAAAAGAAAGAAAAAAAAAGTTTCCTGTGCCCTTTCTTAATCTTGCCCTACAGAATCTATTAATTAAAAATTTTTGTTTCATGTCACTAAGTTTTGGAGTGATATGTTACACAGCAATAGATAACTGGAATAAGGTCCATCTTTAAAAGAAAGATTCATTCACAGAATCTTGTAGGTAGTTCACTATCAGATCTTAAGTAGGATTCAACATAAACTGCCTTACATAAACTACAAAAGAATGTCACAGTGTGCTTTTACTTTTCATTTTTAAAATTTAAGAACTTAAATTTTTAGATCAGTTTTAGGTTCACAGGAAAGAGGAAGGTACAGAGATTTCCTGTAAGCCCCTGCCCCCACACGTGCATAGCCTCCCCCATTACCGGGAATCCTGGCCAAAATGGTACATTTGCCACAAATGACAAACCTACGTTGACAAATCATTAGCACCCAAAGTCCATAGTGTAACTTAGGGATCATTCTTGGTGTTGTACATTCTATGAGTTAGGAGCATATTTATTTATAAAGCATAATGACATGTATCCATCATTCTAGCATCACATGGGGGATTTTCACTCCTTTTTTAAAAAATCTTTTTATGTGTTTTTTAAACCAAAGTATTTTAAACAAAATTTCAAATTTGGAAAGAAAAAGGGTTTGTGTGTATGTTTGTTTGTTGTTTCTAGCTACTCTTGACACAATAAGAAACCTTCTTTTAAGGAATTACTCTTAGGCATGAAGCCCATCATAACATAATATTTCTCCACTAATACAGAAACCTCGCCCATTTAAGAAAAATAGAACCTTGTTCAAGTTCAGACAACTTCTCCACTTAAATCCTGGCATTATGTATACTTTGAACCCGATATTATTCTTAATCACATGCTACTTTTTTTTTATTTCGCTAAGTTCATACTTACTGCTAAAATATTTTTTAACTTGCATTTGCATATCAGGAAAAATAAACAAAACAAAAAATGAAAGACAACTGATTCATTTATTTCCTTTAGGCTGGCAGATTTCACAGAAAGTGCTTTTGTAATAAAAAAATATTAATGAAGTAGCAATGTTTTGTGCAGACATTTGTTCCTCTACTTCATTTATAAATACATTTTAATGAGGTAATAGAGACTACACAGCTCTGCAAGTGTTCCTTTCTCTAACGTTTGTTCTGTATTCAAAGATTAGAAACAGCTAATCTGCTGCATTTGGGGGGCTGGTTTATGAATGCAGCATTTAAAGCACATTGTTTGAGCATCTGGAAAGCTAACATCTCATAAATAGCCCATCCTCCCAAACATATGATTAGACAATAAGGGTAATCTGAAATTTGTTTAAAATCAGTAGCCATAAAGTAGATACAGTGTACTACAAATTCTCCCTCCCTCCCTCCCTCCACCCCAGAGCTATATTAAAACAGGCCTTAATGGGCCTTCATTTGCCAAGAAGACATTCAGAGTGGAGTTTGTCTTTGTACAATTAAATTGTGCACATTGTCAAATCTTCTCATTTAAGAAATCTATATTTTACTGAATTATATCTAAGAATTAAGTCAGGTCTGCCCCAGAAGTATTCTGTCTCCATTCTCACATTAAAGAACTGAATGCTGTTTTCTCATTAAAATATTTTTTTAGTCTTCCTCAAGTGTGTACATATTGAACCGTAATAATCAGCAGACTTAACAGAGGACATAGTTCAAGTAGATAGTCTACCTTCTAATCAACAGAGAGAAAAAAATTACATGTATCACGTTTTCAATTTTTCCTTATTTCACATACTACATTCTTTTCCTTTCCAGATTAAACACTATAATCTAACCGACATTTTGAAAAACTAGGACCAGCTTATTTTATGTAAGACACGAATCCTTATAAGTCATAAATATACCAAGTTTATTGTGATACCCTGGAAAAACCTGTTATATAAAAGGAGTCTCTAAAGAAGAAAATATTGTTTATAATTAAAGTATCCAAATATTGATCTATGTCATAAATTTGAACTTTAAAGTCATAGCTGTCGTAGCTTACATTGAGTGATAATAAGTGATAGGCATGGAGCTAAGTGCTCTACATGGATTATTTCATATACCCTTCAAAACGACCCTATTAAGTAAGCAGTCCACATCTTACAAATGGATAAACTGACACAAAGAATGTTTACAAAAAAGACCTAGTGTCGCACAGTTACAAAGCTCGTAAAATTTTCAAGTTTGGAAAAAACATTATAACAAGCTTAATAAAATCATCTTGTTTTGTAGATAAGAAAACTGAGGCCAGTTTAAGACCACAGTTAAGTTAGAAGCAGAATGAGATCTAAATCTAGTTTTTCTCACCTACAGTCTATTAGTCACTCAAACGATTTTTTATTTCTCATTCTGTGTAGTGGTTTTTAATTTTTTAGTCTCTTTTGTTCTCCCCATGTGTATCCATCCCTTCCTAAATCTGCTGTGTATTCTTCCAGCCCATGCTTCAATCATTCAAGGATTGTTTAATAATCACTTATTATAAGTGTTCATAACTGACATATATAGAATTACTTTTTATTTATGTACATTCTACACACTAAAAGTATGTTGCTTTATCACTCAAAGTTATGGTTGGGGGATCTATGTAATATATGTATATCCAGGTCATTATTTTTAATTTCTAGGTTTACCTAACCTACGAACATACCATATTATTGTTTTTCATCATGCCAATGCTATAGTAAACATATTTGTATATGTCGCACTGCGCTTATTTGCAGAAGTCTCTGACTCAATATATATGTGTCTTTCCAGCTTTACCACGTATGGCCAAATTTCCAAAGGGCTGGTACCAATTCACACTTTCATCCACTACGTGGACCGCTATCCCTACCCTACTCCTCACCAATCTTCCTCTAATGTCTAATATTGTCCAAACTTTTAAATTTTGTTTTAGTGAATGTAAACTAGTATTCTCAGTATTCTCATCCTTATTTTATACATTTCCCTTAGCACCAGTGCATTAATATTAATTGTTCAGATTTCCTCTTCTTTAATTCATTCCTCCATTCCTCTATCAGTTTGCTTGTATTTTTCTTATTAACATTTATGATTTTTTTCTATTTGTAATACATATTGGTTTTTTTTTTCTTAGATTAACTTAGCTTATAGCTTTGTTCATAGTATCCTCACAGGAACGCCAGTTTAGCAAAGTTTATCTATTTTTTCTTCTTGATTAGCACAATAAATTCAAATTGAAATGGGTACATAATTTTCATCCAAGATTTTTAGAAATGGCATGCTAATTTAGAACTTCCTCAACAAAAACTAAAACAATAATAACTGGACTAATTCCTTCTCTGCATTAAGCAAAACGTCCCTCAAAATCCTTGGCTATTAATCAAAAAAATTCAGAGTTCGTCATTACATTTTACTTGAAATTGTCTTTTCATTTATATTGTCTTATTTTGAGTAAAAATACTTAAAGATATACAATTTTTAACAAAATTATATTATCCATCTTAACAAGGATTCCAGGAACTTATATGATTATATATTTTACCAATTAGCCCATCTGTGGTATTTCATTTAATTCTTGCTTGAACCTGAATACCATACTTTACATATGCTTCTTTCTGTCTTTGGAGTCTGTTTTTCTATTACTGTTGAGGTAACCTACATTTTTAAGCTGTCAGAGAAGTTGGAAATACAAACTGTATGTACAACTGAAGAATATTATATCAGAAAATAAGACAAAATCTATTTTTCCCTATAGTTTACTATCTATAAAATATTTCTTTAAAATATATATCTCAAAAGCATAAAGTTTAAAAACAATCCATTTTTGAAAGGTGGCACCTAATGAATGTTTCCCCTATCCTGAATTATTGTTTTGGAAATCATGTAGATGAGTAAATAGTACTTTAAGGAGTTCTAAACACCTAACGCCCTGATGCCATTAGTTGTGGAACTACAGGTAAGTCACTAACCTCATTCTTCTTTTGTGTAAAATAATACTTTAGGCAAAATGTCTTCAAAATTCTAATCCTTTATAATAAGTCTGCTAAAGGACACACACACACACACACACACACACTCTCACTCTCTCTCTCTGCTCTCGTGCGCTCTCTCTCTCTCTCGCTCTCTCTCTCGCTCTCGCTCTCGCTCTCGCTCTTGCTCTCTCTTTCTCTCTCTGCTTTCTCTCTCTCGCCTAAACACAGCAGCTATAAAACTAAAATTCATTTTAACATTCAGGGCCCAAAATGGCATGGGCAATTTCCTTTCTTCAATACATCTACTGAAATAAAAACCATTACTCACAAACCAAAGGCAGTGTGCCTCAGAGGAAATGGATTCTGATGATGCCAGGTATTTATTGTTGCTTCCAGAGCAGACAGAATTGAACAGCCTTTCCTTCCCCATCAAGTAGGAAACATTTCAGTCTAAGAATACGTATAACGTAGGATTCTACTTTACAACTGACCACATATCCATTTTCTGAGTTATCTCCAAAAGAACTCTGCTTTGGTTGATTTGTCTTCCTATACATTGAAATTGTTATTTGTTGAATTCTGACCCATTTCGATTTCATATATAAAAAAGCAATCCCTTGTACTCTGCTATCTTCCATCCATCAGACTCATTACCTAATAGAGAGCAGTGAGTCTGAAAAAAAGAAAAGAAAATCCTTCAAACTATTCAAACCTCTCAAGGCAAAATACAGAGCAAAGGAAGATGGCTCTCCTCTGAGAGAGCACATCCTTCTCAAACTTCCCCTGACCAAGAGACCCCCTCTATAGATTTCCTAAAGCAACAGACCTATTATTCCTTTAAAAATTAATTATATAGGTTTTAATATTAAATTGTCTGTGTTTATAAAACTTTAATTTGCTGTAAACTACATGAATTTATTTCAAGCAGTGTTTCTCAGTTAAAAAAA
>NW_011889078.1:761822-776924 GCF_000151845.1 Pteropus vampyrus
CAAAGCACACTCTTATTTAGTACTTTGTTTTCCAGTTTATAGATAATTGACAGAGAATTAATTTTCTCCCAGCGCTTTTGCTTTCTATTTCACTAAATATTATTGGCACTATCTTATAATATATTTATTAAAACAGCAATAACAATAATAAGTTACTAACAATACAGAGCAATTGTTATTATGTTTTAGGTACTTCACTATGCACTTTGCAATGATTGTCTCATTAATGCTCATACATCCTATGAAGTAAATATTTTCCCGATTTTTAAGGAGGATAAAACTGACTCATATCTGTTAAGTAATTAGCCAAAGGTCATACGGCTAAAAGTGGTGGGCCTAAGATTCACATCAGACCGTAGACTCCAGAGTATAAATTGCTATGAATTACTACCTTCTATTACATAATGCTGTACTAAGACAGATTTTTTTCTGAAGAACTAACTTATCCTTCTCATTTGTTAGTTTACAACCTGGGAAATTAAAATATAAAGAAATACAAACAAATGTAGGAACACCAACAAGTATATTTAATTAAAAATATGTCATGTATTCATGCTGTGAATGCTGTTCCAGTGCACTGAAAAGAATTAATTTATTTTATAAAAATACTGGAGCAGTTGAAAAGATCAAAACTATTCATTGCTTTTACCTAGCAACTTGACTGTGCTAATGGACACAAATAATATTTTCTATCTTACACTCCATTTCCCACTTTTATTGGCTTGTATAATTGAAAAGTGTATAACGAGTTCAGTTTTTCCTTTTTTTTACTGGGTGAAAAATCTTATAATTACATAGTACAGTTTACCTCAACAGCCATGACAGTATAAAGAAATTAGTTATTTTAAACCAACTGTGATTAAAATTGGCTGCTTCTCATTTAAAACTCATTTCCTTAATCTGTAATGACCAGACTCTGAAAGCCTGTCACCTCTCTGAGATTTGCTTTTTGAAGAAATTATTTAAAAACCCAGGTATAACCAATAAATAATATATTCTTCCTGGACCCCTTCTCATACAACCCAATAAAACATATTAAAAATAAAAATGTACAATAAATGTCATTTAAAGGGTGTGAACTAAGTACCATGGGAGGTAAGAAGAAAAAGAGGACTTGCCAGATGAGACAATCGAGGCAGGCTTCATCGAGAAGATGACAACTATGCCACCTTTCACTACAGCATGACCAAATTGAAACAGACCGGAAGAAAGAGGGAACTTTGCACAAAAAGGAGTGTGCTTGGAAATATTAAACACACCTACCCAGCTTGGGGGGTAAAAAAAAGGTGTTCGGAAAATAAGTTGGAGCTGATCTGGGAGGCTGAGCCTGGACTGTCCGACTGAGGTTTTGGTACTCTACTTGGTAAACCTTGAGGAATCAATGAAACTTTGAAACCATTCAGCCTTAAATCTGAGGAGTGAACTAGGAAAATTAATATAGCAACCAAGAGAGTTTATTACAAGGCTAGGGGCCTGAAAAAGTGATCACTGGTACTGAGGACTTTGAAGAAATATTAATGATGTTGTAGACGTAGAGCTCAAGAATGACGGCAGACAACAGGTAAAAAGGGAGCTGTGAGCTAGGAACTGACATCCTTGAGGGTAAGAACAATATGTTAAGACCCGCCCACACTAACAAAGGTGAGAGCAGCAGCTGGTGTAAATTAAGCAGTCAGAGCTGCTGAGAAATCACATAACCAGAGTACAGACTCACGTTTGGGAGCGAAGGTTTGCCAACACCTCCTCCTCATCCTCAGTCAGAGGCAGCAAGGAAAGCAGTTCCCTGGAGAAAGCTCTGAGGGGTGACTAATGTCATCAAAGGACCCAGATGTCAGGTAACGGAGCAGGCAGGAATGGCGAAGGCCCCATGGTATGAGCAATGGAACACGCATTCCTTATGGCCAATGCAAAAGCCAGTAAGTGGAAAGGCCAGAATTGAGTGAGCTAGCCAGGGTTAGGATAAAATTCAGTCGGAAAGGAGTTAGAAAAAGATACGGCAGGCCACATGATTCCACAAAGTATTCCTAAACATCATAATAAAGTCACAACCATAAACTTCTCACTAGAATAGTTAGTTTCTGGCTTTAAGGGTAGTTAAAATGATTCCATTTAGTTCCTTGCACAGTAAAAGATCTTTACAGCCATGGCTGAATTTAGACCTTAAATGGCCCTAAAAACAAAACAGAGATCACGTACCTCCACACCATAAGTAATTCCAATAAACAGACTAACTGTGAGAGAAGTGATAGAAAAGCAACTAAAGTAACCTTTTTCCTCATGATGACTGTTCTTTTTAAAAAAGATTTCAAAATTAAATTTTTCCTAAAACTAAAAGAAAAACCAAAACAAACAAAAGCCACTACTTTTAGGTTTCCCTGCTTTGCTGCAGCCTGAAGTATACATGGTTGGTCTTCTTTTAAAAAATGTAATTTAGTTCATAATACATAAACCATTGTATTTTCGACCAACTGTTTTCTAATAAATATTAGCCATTAATGCTAAGGATGTTTATTCAGCTTTCTTAAGTGTACTTAGAGAAGCTTAATGTTTAACACTACGAAAGTATAGAGGTAATCAAATTCATTTGTATAACCACTGAGTAACTAAAAATCTACTTTCAAGAAAGATAAATTATGATTAACTACTGTAGCATAAAAGAATTACTTTAAATAAGTACTTATAATCCATGACTTTGTAAGGTATAAATTCAGTCTAATGTCTATATTTTGCACCTTAAGCTTATGTAAGTAAAATCAAACATCAAGTATTATCTATCATTCCTTATAGCAATATATAGAGTAATAGTAACTGATGTGAATAATCATAACTAATCCATTTTCAATCATTAAGATTTATTTAGTTTTGGTAACTGTACTTATTGTGAGACACAAAACTATATATTTTTTCATATGTAATATATATAAAATACTGTATAACTATATTTTTAAAAACTTGATTGAATTTTTAGCTTTGCAATAAAAAGCTTTTCTGATTAATTTTGGGTATGCCAGATTTACTTCATCAGCACACCCATTTTTCAAACATTCTTGATTAGTCGATGTTGTACTACATTAGAAAATATTGTTACTTCATTACCGCTGGCTTTTGGAAGTGATATGGATTTTTCAACAGAGCACAAAACTCTGTTTATATTCACATACTAGTTTTCATAGGAGAAGATCTAAGGATGTTTAGTGAAATGAAATGGATTCTCAAGTTTTTCTGATTTTATCATTCTTTCAGATAGGTTCCATGGGTAATAAATTTTCTGGGTCGTTAAGTCTGGGTCATTAAGTCCTGCATAAAGTTCATGTCATGGGTATAGAGTTCTAAATCACTTATCATTTATTTAAATTAGATTTAAAACAAAGAAAAACTGCAGAGTGGAAATAAACATCAATGGAACACCCAATTTGTCCATTCTTAACATTGTACCATGTGTACTTCAGATCTCGTTTATTAAAAAAATAAATTACAAGTAGAATTGAGGCTCCCTACATAAACTACCAAGATATCACTTAGAAGTATAAAGTTTTATAAAAATCGTTTTCAGATACATGAGTTTTTTTAGTTAGCTTTTTATTATTGGTTTTTAAGTCATTGTATGGTGATCAAAAATGTTGGCTGTATTATATTAACATTGGGTGCTTATTGTGTTGGCTTTGTGCCAAAGTATTTGGTCCACTTTCTAAATATTCACTGAATGATTGAAAATATGGTTTATTTTTCTAATCATTGGGTGCAGTTTTCTAATACATTCATTAGATCAAGTTTGCTAATTGCTGTCAAGATCTTGTAAGTCTTTACTAATTTCTTATATTTTTAGCTGTTTGATCCAGTGGTTCTCAAAGTGTGATCCCCAGACCAACAGTATCAGAATTACCTGGGAAATTGCTGGAAATGCAAATGCTGAGCCCCTAGTCCAGACCTACTGAATCAGAAACCCCAGGGATGGGGAGTGGGGCCCAGTAATTTGTTTTAAAAAGTCCTCCAATGATTCTGGTATATGCTAAAGTGGCAGGGAGTGGCGGGGAATGGTGGGGGCGTGAACACTGGCTTGATCTACAGATGACTGAGCAAAGTATGTTAAAAATGCATTTATTCCCATTGTGGATTTGTCATTTTCTCCTTGCAATATTTTATTTTATTTATTTATTAGACAGACACAAAAGTCTGTCTTATAGCCAGGCCACAAATGGAGTTGCACCTCATGATAGATAAAGGTAGCCACCCCAGAGCTCTAAAATTTAAATATGTTCTATAGTTCCAGCTGCACATAGAGACCAACTGCAGAGTCAATAGCCAAAGCCCTAAGGGAAGATAATCTAACTGGCCCAACTTGGATCACTCTAGCAGTTTCTGTGACTCCAAGAAGAGCAAAGGGGCCATGTCTAATATCACTAGCTTCTTCAGGGACCTGCTCAAAGCATAAACGTGCTGACAAATCCTCACTAACCAAACCCTGCCTTCATTCCAACCATTGTTCCAAGAGCTGTGCCAAGGGCAATGCATGTACTGTCTCAGTAATCACAATCACCCATTGAGGTAATGTACCAATGGGAAAATCAAGACCCATAAATGCTAAATAGCTCATCACACAGCAGGATAAGGGGCAGAATTGAGGTTTTCTGACTCTTATACAAATTTATCTAAGCTAATTTGGCCATGCACAACTATGAAATTCTTTTTGACAGTTACCACCAATAGTTAGTATTAAGTGAAGGGTCTAGATTTCTTTCCCTGGACATCACAAGCAGGTATGAAAGCAAGTCTAAGAATAAACTGTAACCCACTTAGAACATTAACTATCAGGTACAAAATAATAATAAGTTAATAAACAAAAAACAAACAATTCTTTAAACTTGTTTATACAGTCAACAAGGTCCCAGGCCTCTATACTTATAGGGGCTCTGATCATATATTCCATGCAACAATCTAAAAGAGAGGACTCAGTTATCTTTAAATGATATCGTAATCAAAATCCTCTGAATAATCATCTGGCCAGGTTAGGATGCATGCTTCCATTCTATTCCTGGCAGAGATGGGACCATACACGGTCAATCTAGATTACTACTCTTTATATTATATTCCACTTCCTCCACTGGTGATGATATTTCTGACACAAAAGTGCGCTTGGTATCATCTCTGATAATAGATAACACATCATAAACTGTATGCAGACCCATCATAATGGAATCATTCTATTCCGAAAATCATTCTATTTCACGAAAACATGTACATCTGGATGAAGGATAACACGGTTTAAAGAATGCCGCATCCAAAACATCACATCACAGAGGGAATAAAGGAAGTTGAAATTGGCCAACTGGAAAATAGTAGGATACCAAAAAGTAGCTGCCAGCCTATACAGTCAAAGGCAAATCCTTTCACCAAGTCTACAGGGGATTTTTTTCACTTAAGCCAAATAGATGATTTTACACTCCAAATACAGCAACACAGGTACCACTGTCGATTCACTCAACCCCCTCGAAAAAAATTTTTTTAAAAATTAAATCAGCCGGTTGTTGAAATACTTGAATAACTGGTAGTACAATCACAACCAAAGATCTATCAGATGCTCTAAGCAGAACAATGAAGACATTAAAAGCACAGATTTCTCATGAGGTGTTTTGGGGAATAAAAGTAAACACGAGTGTGAATCATAGATAAAATTTTATCTAAAATTTGCAGCAGGGAGTAGGGGGTGAGGGGGTGGGGGTGGGGGGAGGAGGTCCTGTTAACAGTGAGCATGAGAAGGACCAAGAGGGTTATCAGCTCAATGTACTAATTCACTGTTCCATGTTACTATTTTAAATAATCAAAAGAGAGTGAATGAGTAAGTTCAGGACAGAGTCTGAGCACGGAGGGCCTAAGAGACCTGCTGCAGTACGGCTACCAGATGTGGGAACAGACCCCAGTCCACATGTCAGAGCCAACATGAGAAAAACCACTCAAACAGAACTCAAGCTGCCAGTCTCTCTTTTCTGTAGCCTAGTCCATTTGCCTCACCAGAAAAGACATGAGGAGCCGCTTAATGATCCTGAGTTAACAGACCTCTCGGGAATCATCCTTCACTTATTTTTAGGATAATAGGGGTGAGGAGAAAAAAGACTTTAGGATCGAACAGATCTGAGCTTGAATCTCAACTCCACTACTAGCCATGTCACTTCAGGAAGATTACTCAACCTCTCAACCTTCCTTAGCTGTGGATGGTCTTCGTACACAGCCTGCAGGACTGTGGTGAAGAAAGAGTGAAATCATGAATGCACGTAAAATATCTAGCAAATCAGATAGTCAGGAAACACAGTCTCTAATATGAATTTCGCAGCTGTCATTACTGGCTCTCTGCCCACACGTGGTGGCAGGCCAGACTATCTACCTCAGTAGAACGAACTCTACCTATACCACTTCTGACTTACACACTTCTAACTTATAAAAGGTAGAAAATAAAAATGCCTTCTATCCCTCCAGGCATGGGAGCCATGTGAGAAGAAAACGTCAGTTTTATTCATTAGAAGGAAGAGCAAAAGGTGAAAAGCAAGGCTGTATACCTCACTTCTCAGTAGAAAGAAGTGTTGGCCTTCGAAACCCACCCGCACAGTAGTTCTCTACAGTGGAATATACTCTCTGAGTATTTTCACTTAGCTTTATTAGACAGCTTAAAACCCCGACAATTAGTGATTCAAGTCTCTTCAGAAAATGCAAATGCCTTTGTTCAGGTTAGGGTTATGTTTACATTATGCCTCATCCATAGTTCAATCAAATTGCTCTCCTCACAAGGTACCTGACAGAGAACCAAAGATAAAGAAAGTACTTGAATGTCACAAAGCACTTTCTAAGAGTAGACTGACTTGGCTGAATGGGGATGGAAAGGGCAGCGAGGGGAAATAAGGAAAGTCTGGGGTGCTCAAAATCTGACAGAAGAAGGGGAAATGAAAACTGATTTATTTAAAAATCTGCCCACGAAATGGCCGGTAGGTAGGAAGGAAGGAAGAGGACGTCCTCTCCTCACTTTCCCCTCCTCTGCCTCGTTTTCTCCCTCCGCCCAAGAACCAGAACGCAATCTCCCATCATTAGTACCACCACCAAGTTTTAACGTGTTAAAGGAGATTTTTGTGAACCAGCTAAGAATCTTAACTTCATTTGCTTAACCTTTTTTCCTATAGGAAAATGAGTTCTAACTTCCACAGAACTCACTCACAAAACTCTCTGAAAGCAGAAACTATATCTGTCTCATTTAAGGTAGATAACATATTCATTTAACTAACAGATTAGGAGATGCATAGGTGAATGGACAAATGAAGGAAAGGTCCTTCAGACAAGCCTGATCAATCACTCTCCCCTGATTTCAGTTCAGTTTTCTCTAAGTACATATCATTATCTGACCTTATAATACATATTTGTTTGTTAATTCATTGTCTATCTTCCCTATTAGAACATAAACTGCATGAGAGTATATACTGTTTTTCTCACTGCTAAAGTCTTCACCTAAAACAGTGCCTGGCAAATCATGGATACTCAATAAATATTTGAATGAATGAATGAACTAACTGAACAGGAAATGTCTTAAACCACTTGGAGATTAAACACTGACTTGAAGAGCAGTACTCTGGGGCCCTCTCTCACTCAGTCTCCACTTCTTGTTTCACACCACGAGGACCTGACTACTGTCTGGGGTTGTGATCATTCCTTTTAAATAATGCCCCACCGATCACTGTGAAACACTTGTCATGATACTGGTGATTGTCTCTCGCACCACTTCTCCCCAGGAATATATATATATATACATATTTTAGAAAAATGACAAGCCTTCAAAGAGAGTTTTCACTTGCACTGAATTATAAAATTCTCCATATATAATGGTTTTCCCTGCTTTTTTTTCAGTGCCATGAACACTCTGTCCTCTCTGTTTGAAAAGGACTTGAAGTCATGTAACATAAAAGAAACTGTAAAATCTTCCTATTTCTTTTCTTTTTCTGTTGGAAAAAAAATACTGATATTTAGAAAAATGAAGGTAGGGAACACTATAACCTATTTCACATTTAATGTCTGAAAGTCACTTCCCCTGAAACTGCCTGCTTCCAATATTAAAGAAGCCTTCTCCATTCAAATAATGGCATAATACCATTTATTCCTAATTAGTTATTACCCTTTTAATTATAAAGAGGCCATGACTGTTGGCAAAAGGCAGGTCAAATCTATCTTAGACCAACGGATTCCTTGTTTATACTAACTGTTATAAAATAGTAAACCATTTCCTCTCTTGGACAAACTCACATTATGTGTTTGATAATTCTGAAAATATATCAGACCATCAATAGTCAAAGCCCATCTGCTTTATAAACCATATTTAAAAACCTAGCAGTAATGACTCCCTTATATTCAATCACTGAGCTTTCTCATGTAGATAAATGGGTGAAATAAGCTTCATTTTATAACCCTGATCTCATTATAAGTTTCAAAGATGAAAAGGGAGTGTAATAACCAATTAATTATTAATAATCATAAAGTAACATGACTTAATAGTAAATCAAGGCCTAGAAAAAGATTTGTGATTCTTCTATAGTTGGAGACAATGCTCAGGAAATAACATATTTTTTTAAAAAATAATTAACTGTAAGATAGGCTAAGATTTTTCTTTAAAATAATACAATTAATTGATATTTTTCCATACTCTGAAAGAGTAAACTGATCTTTGAATCAAACCAAATATATTAAAGGGTACGTGGGGGTTTTTAGAGAATTTTCCTATACGATTCAGCACTAGTCAAATCAACTCTCCATTCCTAGAAACTTAAGGTCAAGAGGGGAGGGGCAAGAAGTGGTTTCGGAAAATAAACACTTCACTCAGAATACACATGAATAAATATAGCATATCTATAATCTCCAAACCAAATACACTTCTTTTGCAGTGAAGGTTATTCCTGGGGAAAAAAACCACGAATATAAGATAAGCACCTTGAGAACTGCTGTGTTGCACTGAAGGTTATGAAGGAACAGAGGTGTATTATAGAAAGCATGTGGCTACACCTTTCTGGAAGAATGAAATCCAAACTAAATTGCATAAGTAACATGTAGTTCAGAAGGTGAAATGAAGATATTCTTCTTAACATTACAGCAGGATAGATGATAACAGTGCTCCTACAAGAGAAAACTGCAGGAAAGGAAGTCAAGCCAGGTTTCTCAGACTTGGTACAACCAAGCCAAGAAGCAGAATGCAGAGGTTTCGCAATAGTCCAAACTTAAGCTCATTCAGCTCAAACACCATCTGAGATGTTATTGCCCAGCTCTTCATATCAGAGCTGACATGAGGAGATACTTCTCAATAGCTATAACTGTGGAAATTAAAATCACATTTTAGCTATTACTTACTGATTGTCATTCTAAGATTTGCATGTATTACAAGTGCCTTTCTCATTTAATAATCATACCTTTATATGTGTTTAACAATTTGCAATTTAGAAAGTGCTTTTATAACTACTACCTCCTACCCTTTGAAGTAGGTGTTTTTATTCTCTCTTTATAAATAAGACGACTGAGGCTTAAATAATTTAAATGATATTCCTAAGGTCACTTGATAAGATCCTGGGCTCAAATTTAGATGGTTTGATTCCAAGGCCAACAGACTTTCCACTATATTGACTTCCTAGCTTTTCCTAGATCTTTATCTTACCCAATTATGTGTTAACTCTGTAATCATTCAAGTTACAGTTTCCACATTCACTAAAAAAAAAAAACTAGTTTAATTTTCCTGCCTAGATGAAACAGGATCTCCTTTCCGTCATTTACTTTTTAATATTTTTATTAAAAATTATTTGAAAATACACTAAACAAGTCAAATTAAACTCATTTTTCAGCCAGAAAAAAAATGTACAAAAGTAGTCTAAATAAACTATAACTGGCACCCCGACATCAAGCATAATTTTTACCAAGTGATAGCTATGGGGGAAAAAAAAATGGAAAGCAGAAAAGGGAGCTCTCAGCTTGATCGGTACACTTCTCATGAAATGAGTTAGTTTTAACTTGTTTCTCTCTAACAAGAGATGCCCTGACTTACACACGGCATCCTGACACCATTTCTAGAAACATTTATATCATATTACGACTCTATTTTACCTCTTCACCAAGTAATTTCTTCTTTGGCAGCTCCACAGAGCAAAATCAACTTTGGCTTTGACAAACACAGAGACATTTTCATAGCTGGGATTAAGCTTCCACTATTCACTGAGTATTTCTTACTGAATAGCTATAGCTGAGATTCAAGGATTTTCTTTCACTGCCCTTTCAAGTGAGAAAAAAAGACAAATATTAAGTAAAATTGGCAGAAGAGAGTCATTTTAGGAGTCAAAAATCAAAGAGTTTTATTTTATTTCCTACTATGCACATTTAGGTAAGTCCCCTTAGTATTTTTCAAAATTGTTCTTTTGTCTTTTAATCAATAAAGTGAATATAAATTTCTACTCATACATTCTTATATTAGACTAAGGTAAAAACAAGATATCAGATACAAAAGTATTTTGAAAATACTAAAATTAAAAATGAAGTGTTTTTAGATGAATGCTTCATCTGTATGAAGAAAATATATGACTCCCTGTAGCTGAAAATAAAACATCTTATTTTTCAGTTCTATTGACTATTTTTCATTGGGGGAACCATAACAAAAGTTGTATTCTTTCATTCTCGTATGAACCATAAAAAAAGTTGTATTCTTTCATTCTCTTTTAATTGTCTGTCTTTCCAACTTTTTACTTTATTTTTAATGCATTGAGCCCATGTACTATGCTCCATAATGTTTATTGAGAATATCAGTGAATAAAAGAATAATGGGGAGAGACAGGCTGGCATTAAATAATTACATTTAGTACTACACTGGTTGTGGTGAAGAAAAAGGTACTACTGTTATAAGAAAGTAGAAGAGGCATGCTTGACCTAGTCTAAGAGGATGGGGAAGGTCCCCATAAGGAAATAATATTTATATATACATATTATTTTCTCCCCAATTTTCACGTCCAAGTATAAGATCCATGGTTTCTACTCATTAATGTTCTTAAAATGCTTTTGCCTTCTTCCAATCCTAACTTGATGCTACTGAAATAATTTTGTTTATTAATCTTTGATTCATATTTTTTCTGTTTTTCCCAAATATCTCTCTGGTCATAGGAAACAGCCAAAATAATTTTTAAGGTAAACCTAAAATTAAATGCCATGATATCATTCTGCAGTAAAAGATGCTTATTTTTTTTAAAAAAATACACATGTACGGTATCAGTTAAAGCAACAAATCTATCTCTAAAGCAAGATACTAAAGATAATATTTATTTTATGCATTAAAAAGCAGAACTGAATCATGTTAGTTGGGACAATCTTGTCACTGCTGGGCAATGACCATATCTGAATTCGACTGGCAATATATTAATATTCCTGCCAAGGTAACTGGGTCAGAAGACATCCTTATAACTCTACAGAAGAAATCAAAGGAAATATATATAAAAAGATTCACTCCCACATTCAACATTAGAGCCAAACATTAAAAGTCTCTAAGAGTTCCTGTAAACAGAATCTCAGTTTATCTGCCAATTAATCCAATTCTCTCTATTTAAATGCAGACTCTGACCTTAAAAGAAGGCACATTCTACCTGGCTTCTAAGTATATCCAAAGTACACTTTAAGGCAGCCTGGTGCTCTGAGTTCAATACCTAGTCTTTCCCACAGACCCTCAGTACTGACAATGTGAAGAAAAGAAAAAAGCATAGCTACTTTTTCTCCTAAGAATGTCACTCTCTTTTTTTAATCAACAATATATTGTCATTTTTGCATTGCAAAGGCTCAGAACAGACAGTTAAAATGTTCCCTACCACACAGACAAGACCAAGGTGGGGGATGTGAGTGTGAAGGTGTAGATAAATTCAGAGACAGACTGGTATCCAAACAAATCATTTTAAAGATGACTTTAGAAGAAGCAATTTAATTAAAATCCTAAAAGCCTGAAATTAAGATAGAAAGGACAGAGAAATATAGGAACCAATGGAGCAGAGTTAACAGCCCATGTGAATAAACTTAGCACAGACCTTCTGTGTTTATCTCTATGAATTCTCAGTTTACAGGAGGATGCTCTTGAATTATCTCTAGGTCTGATCTTTAAGGCACATGATCAAATTATTTCATCAGGTTTTCCTCAAAGAGCTATATCTTTAATGAATTGAGAAAGCATGGTAGTCTTTTCAGATCTTCAACTATTTTCTGTATTTTTCTGGGACTCGAGTCACATGTGCAAAGAAAACATCTAATTATAAAAATATACATAAAAGTGCTACCAACATATATTTATGATAATGTCAGTCAAGAAGCACTTAGTGATCATATGAAATCAATATAAAAAAAAGGGAGGTAGATGTCAAAAAAATCACATGCTTCATACTAGAGATAACGTAAGCATCATGAGGGTGGATGACTGTGCTTGCCTTAGTCCCTTTGTAATTGTCTCTAGCCTCCGACACAACACAACACAACACAAAGATAACATTTGCTGAATGAATAAATAGGTTTTCAAAAACATTGCAAATGAAGAACTCAAAATGGCTATGGTTGTTTTAGTTATCTGTGACTTGCCATGTGCCATATCTCCATGCTATAATGGCAGGAAATTCCAAATTCCACTTACCTGGCTACTCTCCAGATTATCTAATACAATAATCCTTTTGCTAGTCTTGCATTTTACTGAACAGAACTATCTATTAACTTTCATTCACTTGGGATTCAATAATAATTGTTGATAATTACAGCTTATGAGACTTTAAAGTACTTTTCAATCAACAAAGGTTGCCTTGTGCTCAATACTCTTTGAATTTGATTTAATTTTTTAAAAATCTATTCACTTTGCATTACCCCAAAATTACTATTATTCAACCATGTTGAATGATGATGTTATATATTAATTATTGTAAGAGTTCACATACGATAAAGTAATGAACAGAACACAAGGCAGGAAAATTTAGAAAGTATATTGCTGTTATTTCAGAATGAAAAGAAAAAGTAGGCTTGAATACTAATTTGGAGGTCTAGCCTGTCTCCATCAGTTTCTTGCTGAAATAACAGGCAACACGTTTTATAAACAAAGAAGTCAAATGGTTAATTTCTTAGTCAGTTATATATTAGCACCATATAACACTTTGGCAGCTATACATGGAAGAAATCCTCACTTAATTTTCCATCATCAAATGTTTTCCCATGTCTTCGCGAGTACACTTCATTGGGACATGATATTACAAAGATATATGAGGAACTGTTATGCACTCAAGGTGCTTATGTCTCTCTGGAAAAATAAGACCTGTGAGAAAAAGGTTAAAACACATGGCAGCAAAAAAAGAGGTTAAAGCACAATGGCAGTACACACAACCCTCTACACGTCCAGGGGAGAGACAAATAACACGTCAGTGGGAGACTGAAGCAGTTGGGAAGGAGATGATTGGAAAGGACTTCTGAGAGTTGAGGCTTACAGGATGGGTGTAATTTAGACAGGCAGAAAGGAAAGAGAGAGTGAGCCTTAACAGGATTTAGGGAAAAGAATGTAGCAGAGGTAGGAGGTTAATAAATAGCATCGGTAGGGAATCGAGTTAGAAAAAATGAAAAACATACCATAGTGGGTTTTGAGCTTTGGATTTCGTTTTTAAGACTTATGTTTCCAGTGTCTAATGAAGCCTGGCTCATGGAGACACTCAACTCCAGCAACCCTCACTTCATTTCCACTTGGCATTGGCCTCCTACACCCACAGGCTCATTCCAAAAGTTGTCCGGAGAACTGCTGCACATTTAAAGTCTTAGAAGCCAATCTGTCCACGGTCTTCCATTTTTCTAGCTCTCTCAAATTTTCATTCACACTACACCTTCTCTTTAATCCGATGGACACTTTGCTCTCACAGTCTATAAACTCCTTCGTGACATCATTCTCTAATTGGGGAGGCAGATAATAATACAGAAAGCAAATGAATATAAACTTAAACTCTGAATGTGCTATAAGGAAAATTATAACAAAAGAGAGTTAGGGGGAAGCCTATTTACATAGTGTGGTCAGAGGAAAACTCTCTGAGGAGTGACACTTAAGATAAGACACAAAGGAGAAGAAGGAGCCAACTGTGGGAAGATTAGGGTGTTCCAGACAGAGGGAACAGCATGTACAAAGGCTTGTAGATGAGAAAGATCCTGGCCTCATCTAGGCAAAGAAAGGTGACCAATGTGGCTGGAACACAGTGGTCAAAAAACAGACTAGAAGGGAAGGAGGGCAGAGAGGACAGCAGGGGCTACACACACTGGCCTTGTGAGCTGTGATACGCAGTTTGGAACTTATGCAAATTGTAATGGGACTTTATCGAAACATTTTAAGCAGGAGGGTAACATGGTCAAATTTGTGTTGTTAAGGGGACTATGACTATCACATGCAGAACTGGTGCAAGAGGCAGAATGGGCATGGGGGTATCTATAGGGAGATTTCTGACACTCTGTCTGGTATAGATCCTGGCACATGGTAAATGTCCCAAAAATAGATGACAGAATTTATGAAAAAATGAGCTAACAACTTTTGAAGCTGGAAGTGGCAGTTGCAAATTCATTTTAGAATGATTAGTCTGGCAATGTGTTTTAGACTAGAGAGAACTATGTTGGAACGGTGTTAGTCATAGATCCTGAATATCATGTCCACTAAAAAACATTCCATAGTTGACTATGCCTTCGGAAAATTCGGTCAAGCTTTATAGGCTTCCCATATTCCAAAACACAATAACAGAAGAGGAATCTTATTTATGCAAAAAAGGATTAAATCTCTCTGTGTAAGCTGTTCCTCAAGTTTAATAAGAGTCTTTGTTTGTTTATCTTGTGTCTGGCCAAGTGTGTGTTTCTGTGTGTGTGTGTGTGCGTGTAATATATGTGTTTAGAGATGCTGAAGACTGATGGTCAATCAAGAAAAACCCAAGCTGAAATTGTTAAGAGCTGGGAAGTGAGCCAGTTTGCAATCACTAAAGAACAGCTTAAACTGAGTTCCTTGTTGCCACTCTGGTAATGAGCGTTCCTCAAAGGACGCCACTTTGCATAGTTTAGTTCTCTCTGATG
>NW_011889078.1:776974-815832 GCF_000151845.1 Pteropus vampyrus
GCGAGTACACTTCACTGGGACATGATATTACAAAGATATATGAGGAACTGTTATGCACTCAAGGTGCTTATGTCTCTCTGGAAAAATAAGACCTGTGAGAAAAAGGATAAAACACATGGCAGCAAAAAAAGAGGTTAAAGCACAATGGCAGTACACACAACCCTCTACACGTCCAGGGGAGAGACAAATAACACGTCAGTGGGAGACTGAAGCAGTTGGGAAGGAGATGATTGGAAAGGACTTCTGAGAGTTGAGGCTTACAGGATGGGTGTAATTTAGACAGGCAGAAAGGAAAGAGAGAGTGAGCCTTAACAGGATTTAGGGAAAAGAATGTAGCAGAGGTAGGAGGTTAATAAATAGCATCGGTAGGGAATCGAGTTAGAAAAAATGAAAAACATACCATAGTGGGTTTTGAGCTTTGGATTTCGTTTTTAAGACTTATGTTTCCAGTGTCTAATGAAGCCTGGCTCATGGAGACACTCAACTCCAGCAACCCTCACTTCATTTCCACTTGGCATTGGCCTCCTACACCCACAGGCTCATTCCAAAAGTTGTCCGGAGAACTGCTGCACATTTAAAGTCTTAGAAGCCAATCTGTCCACGGTCTTCCATTTTTCTAGCTCTCTCAAATTTTCATTCACACTACACCTTCTCTTTAATCCGATGGACACTTTGCTCTCACAGTCTATAAACTCCTTCGTGACATCATTCTCTAATTGGGGAGGCAGATAATAATACAGAAAGCAAATGAATATAAACTTAAACTCTGAATGTGCTATAAGGAAAATTATAACAAAAGAGAGTTAGGGGGAAGCCTATTTACATAGTGTGGTCAGAGGAAAACTCTCTGAGGAGTGACACTTAAGATAAGACACAAAGGAGAAGAAGGAGCCAACTGTGGGAAGATTAGGGTGTTCCAGACAGAGGGAACAGCATGTACAAAGGCTTGTAGATGAGAAAGATCCTGGCCTCATCTAGGCAAAGAAAGGTGACCAATGTGGCTGGAACACAGTGGTCAAAAAACAGACTAGAAGGGAAGGAGGGCAGAGAGGACAGCAGGGGCTACACACACTGGCCTTGTGAGCTGTGATACGCAGTTTGGAACTTATGCAAATTGTAATGGGACTTTATCGAAACATTTTAAGCAGGAGGGTAACATGGTCAAATTTGTGTTGTTAAGGGGACTATGACTATCACATGCAGAACTGGTGCAAGAGGCAGAATGGGCATGGGGGTATCTATAGGGAGATTTCTGACACTCTGTCTGGTATAGATCCTGGCACATGGTAAATGTCCCAAAAATAGATGACAGAATTTATGAAAAAATGAGCTAACAACTTTTGAAGCTGGAAGTGGCAGTTGCAAATTCATTTTAGAATGATTAGTCTGGCAATGTGTTTTAGACTAGAGAGAACTATGTTGGAACGGTGTTAGTCATAGATCCTGAATATCATGTCCACTAAAAAACATTCCATAGTTGACTATGCCTTCGGAAAATTCGGTCAAGCTTTATAGGCTTCCCATATTCCAAAACACAATAACAGAAGAGGAATCTTATTTATGCAAAAAAGGATTAAATCTCTCTGTGTAAGCTGTTCCTCAAGTTTAATAAGAGTCTTTGTTTGTTTATCTTGTGTCTGGCCAAGTGTGTGTTTCTGTGTGTGTGTGTGTGCGTGTAATATATGTGTTTAGAGATGCTGAAGACTGATGGTCAATCAAGAAAAACCCAAGCTGAAATTGTTAAGAGCTGGGAAGTGAGCCAGTTTGCAATCACTAAAGAACAGCTTAAACTGAGTTCCTTGTTGCCACTCTGGTAATGAGCGTTCCTCAAAGGACGCCACTTTGCATAGTTTAGTTCTCTCTGATGCAAAAGATGTCACTTCTGAAATCAGGCAGAATTGTTTTAAAAAGGAGTGTCAATAAAATTAAGCTGAACCTATTCACTGATTATAAGAACAATAAAAATAAACAGTAGCCCTTATGCTGTAAAATGTCTATCAGAAATATAAAGAGGTACTCTTCAAGAGATTTAGCTCTGAATCTGATGTTTACTGCATTTCTTTTTCATTTCTTTTTATGGAATCATATAAGAGAGACAAGGAGAAGAAAATCATCAATTTCTAGCAAGAAATGTTCCTCAGAAGTAATAAAGAAGAAAAAATATTTTCTTGGAATAGAATTTTTCAAAAATAGGTATTATTTCAAAAAGCAAAAGAATACTTACCAAATAAATTCACATTATCTTGCTTTACAAACATCTCCATAGAACGAAAAAATTCTACACATAATTATACCAATTTATTATTTCTAGTACCTCTGGAAACATGCATTCGAACTACTGAGGCCAATCAAAATGGACACAAGTGCAAGGCAAATACATTTAGGGAGAAATCATATAAATTTTTAGGAAAATGAGCTCTGAGATATCAGAAATAATAGCCAAAAATAACCCACAAGTTGCTGTAGAAATGTTCTCTGAAGTTACCAACCACCAGTACCATTATGAAAACAAAAGCAAAAACATAATCCTACATTTTAGAATTTGCCATGTATTTTAGAAAGATAAAGGCTGAGAAAAGGCTAGACCAAACTCAGGAAGGAAGGAAGGAAGGAAGGAAGGAAGGAAGGAAGGAAGGAAGGAAGGAAGGAGGGAGGGAGGGAGGGAAGGAGGGAGGGAAGGAGGGAGGGAGGATTCACAAATAATGAATACTGCCTTAGCCTTATTCAATAAATCTCTATTTAAAAATTAACAGCAATCTCCTAAATTAGGTCATATGAATAAAAGCGTACACAATACTTTTTTAGAAAGCTGTTATGCAGAACTCGTGACCTCAAGAGAGGGAATTAGATAAAAGTATAAATATGTTAAAATCAATTAGAAAATATCTATTGGGACTCTACTATGAGCTAAGCACTATGCTAAGATCTGTAAGAGAAAAACTTAATTTTAATTTATTTTGACAAGAATTTATTGTGTTTCTGTTGTGCCATGTAGTAAGATAATTATCAGAAGACATAAAGTAGATAAGATACCACTGCAGCAAACAGAAATTGTTTATAATATGATTTATGGGCAACACATGCTACTGAACTGGTATTACAAGATATGATGAAAAAATGGGCCAAATAAACAGTACAGATATGTGTGCTAAGAGTTTTCAAGAGAGAGAGATCATTTAGGCTTAGCCGGTAAAAGTAGTTTTCACAAAGGAGATGTAAATTGACTTGGGCTTGAATAATGGATGGAGAAAAATGGGAAAATGAATGAAGCTCACAAAGGTGATAGGGCAGGAACTTACAAGGCCAGTTTGGGCCCTGATAACACCTGAGAGTAGTCTTGAGAGGAGAGGAAATAACGACAGAGAAGCAGGCTGGGGCTGGAAAGGGAATTACCCGCTAAGGGATAATTGTTTTACTCTGGGGTGACAGAGATACCTTGAAACAAGAGAAAAGTTGGTGGGCACACAGCGTGGTGTTACATATTATGCAAATTTCACTTCAGGAAAATTTTTTAATGTTGATGATGATGATAATAAATATTCTCATTATTGTTAATTACAAAATACAAGAAATATTTAAATATCCTACCATGTAGAGATTGGCTGTTGGAAATCCATATGATACTGTTAAAAATCCACATGATTAAAAAGAACTGTGTATTCTCTAAATATAACGTTATAGGAGAGTATTCAATGACACAGCTATTTAAACAGATTCATAGTGTATTGTATAAAAAAGCAAATCCCAAAACAGTTTATCATATCAAATCTATACTAAAAAGGACTGGATTGATGTACTCCAAAATGTTAACATTGTTGTCTCTGAGTGTGAGGATCACAAGTGATTTAAATTTGCTTCCTTTTCATTATTTTTCATAACAAACATCTAAAAAGTTACTTCTAAGATCATTTTTATTAGAAATGTTCATGTAATACAGAATTTTATCAGAATAGACTCATTGCATATATAGAACTTAGCAAGATGACTCACGATCTTTTTATAGACAGAGCCAGGCATAAAGTAAAAAATGTGCACAAAATATGCTACTTTAAAGTAGCAGCTTATAACATTTGCTAGAATTAACATGAGTTTTAGGTGAATAGCTAACTCCATAGCATATGTAAATTTTCAATGATATTCTTTTGTTCTTTTAATCCCATGATATCTATTTTCAATTCTGCCCCAAAGTGACAGCATAAAAACTAGCCTATTTCTACATCATTTTTCTATTTTAAAAATCCTATCACATAATGCTGACTTCCACATAGTCTCTGGTTTTCCTCCTTTTCTTTCGCCTTTGATACTTGTTTTTCACTGTAAGTGCAGCCACAGAAAGGGCTCTTCCTCACAATGTGAAGTTCACCATCATTGCTCCACTTCCTCATTTCCTCATTCTTAATGACTCTCCTTGAATACAGTTAACTCCTGTCACTACCATCATCAACTCCAAGTTATTTTCATTTCTTATCTTATTATTACCAATGTGGGGCCAAAAAAAAAAAAAAAACAATCAGGTAAAACACCTTAGTCCAAATTTCTTCAATATTTTATGAAATCATCAAACAAATGCCCAGATTATATTTCACAGTAAGATGAGCAAAAGCACACCTTCTCAGCTGTAGGCCCTTTCCTCATGCATTCATGGATGCCAAAATCAGAACCTACAGTTCGGGAGCTGCACACAGTTGCATCTTGTTTTGAGTTTTTGTTTGCAAACTGTCAGTAAGATCAGAATAAATTGCATGATATGCAGTCCAATATGTATATCCTTGAGCACATCTCGATGTATCCACCAAAAAAATATTCATAGCTGCAGGTGTACAAAAAAAAAGGCAGAATTATGGCTTGATTTGCCTTGATAAGCATGGCAATTTTCTGTACACTTTTCATAAAGTGCTAATCAATTTCAGCTCAAAATAGATTGAAACACCCAACAGATTGCTGCCATAGTCCACAAATGTTTGTCATTTGTAGGCTGTGGCAATAATGTGAATTCTAAGGAGGAAAACGTCAACTGAACTATACCTTATAAAAATCCCTTTCATTTGCCTTAATAACCCCTGAATAAATGCTGAAAATTATTCTGAAATCACTTAAATTTTAAATTTACATTTTTTCTTATTATAGCAAAGTATTGCTTATCACATAGCAATATCTGTTGTAAGAACGGTTATAGATTAATTATATTTAGAACTCAGTGTAATGATGATATTTAAAAATCAGATTATCACATCCATATTGTTTAACATTCCTCTAAAATATATAGTTATCACATACGACTTGGAACGGAATCATCACAAACTTCTGCAGTAAATTACTCTTTGTCTATACCTTTAACCGTTAAATGAAGTATAATGTTTTGAAAATGTTTTGTCAATATCCTAGTCCTTCCATTAAGGTTATTTCACAAACACTTAGAGGTGCTAATATTCATATTAATGCACCTTTCTGAGTAGCAGTGCTCCTTCCATATGAATCATTCATCTGCCTAGGATGTTTTGCCAAACACAAGTGCCAAACTTTGCTGAGCACTATCATACTCCTACAAGAGAGCCTCTGCTCAAAACTGAGCATGTACTTTCCCGTTCGTCAAGTGTGAGAAACAACTGGTAATGACATTTAGATCTGGGTATGGTATGCTCTCCATGGAAAGTAGAAAATTAAATGAGAATAGATAACATTTCAAATTTTCACACCCTTCTTCAAAACTACAAAAGTGATAATATAATTTGGGGGGAATAAAAGCAACATAACTTGGCTTTAGAAAAAAAATGAGTACTTAAAAGTTGTAACTTTAAGCAACTTCTGTGATCACCATCTGCCAAAAAATTACTGCCAAAATTAGAGGCAGTAGAGTGTGATAGACATAAGCCCTGTAGTCAGAAAGCCTGAGTTCTTATATTGTCTCTATTAAATATGTGACCTTGAACAAGTGATGTGTCCTTATGTCTCAGTTTCCCCATCTATAAAATGGGGATTATGAGAGTAACTAACTCAAAATTAAGTGAGATAATACATGCAAAGATCTTAGTAAACTAGATTCTAATCAACTCTGAATAAATGTTAGCTACTCTTACTAGTGTCATCGCCATCATCATCATCACTTGAAAGAGCAGTTCCAGACCCACAATCTGAGTATGATGGTTAAGTACTCTTACCTGCTTTATAGGAATTGTCTGCCAAGTGTTTGTTTCTAGGTCTGGGTCCTCTTGTACCATATATATTAACCTATCTTCCAAAAGAGAGGATAACATGTTTGGAAATCAAGTCAGCTCTGCATGAGATGGTAAACCTGTTGGCCCAAATTACCATCTACAAATCCTGTTAAAATAAAGAATGAAAAGGATATGTGAAAGATATGAAACACATTTAGAAAGTATGTTCTTGACTCTCCTGCAAAAATGGAAAATTGTCATCTTTTGCTCATTCTGGACCTAATATCAACAGTAGCTGTGTTCACTAAGAAGCTGCTCCCCTGATGTCATTCTTCTCATTCCTTAATCTAGTCTCTGGAATTTAGCTAGATAGTCACCTTTACTTAGCCATCAGATTTTCAGGAGCCACCGAAAAGAAAGTTGACTAATTCTGATCTTGAAAAATTGAATGTGATGTTGTTTCAGGAGAGAAAATTTATTTTATTCACTCAATGAAAAAACAAAGCAACATGCAGGAAAAACTTACTAATGTACTTAAAATGTAATCACAAAAATACATTTCAAAGCTTCTTAAATAATTATTACCATCAAAAGTAAAACAGCTGACTGCTCTGACTCATAATAAAATAAAATTAAAAAAAAAATTTACAATCTCCATACCAAATATCTTCCTTTTCTTTCTTCCTCTTTGGAATATTTCTATTTGGTAGCTGCTATAGAGCAAATCCATGTAAAAAAACAGTCAAAACAAAAACAGATTCAAGTGAATTCGGGCCATTAGAAAAGATGTACGTATTTAGATGTTGTTTTCCTGAGAGCATATGGAGTCATTTGCCAGTTTTCCCCTGACATTCTACTAGATTTTATATATTTGCATTTTTCTTCAAAATGCCAAAATATCAGCATAAACAACTTCATGAGATAAATCATCACCTCTTTCACCTTTCCAAAGACAATTTAACTGCAAGTTATAGATAAAGTTGCAAATATTGCTTTACAAGTAAATTTGATGTTGCTTATACTACTCATAATAAGAGGCACTTCCTCAGGAACAAGTTTTTAGAACTTTATCTAGCTATTAAGTTAAAATTTGATTTTACAATAGCTTAGTGATTCAGAAAAACAGCATTCATTATTATATTGCATATTTTTGCAGAGAGCAAAACAAGATCGTGACATGTACAAAATAGCATTTGATATGTATTTGTGAACTGACTTGAGTAAATGTCCTTCACGTGCAAAGAATGTTTTAAATATTTGTTTTAAAAAATGCCTGAACACATCATATAATAAGCCTATTAGCCATTTTTATCAGTAATTTACACAAGTAATGATGCATCTTCCCAGAAATGGATACAAAAAACCATAGTAGGGGTGGTTCCATAGAGTAGTGGTTAGCACGTCTGCTTTACACACAGAAGGTCCTGGGTTTGAGCCCCAGCAGAGCCATGGCCCATATCCTGGGTGTGCCATGTGTGTACTGTGAATGCTTGGGAGGAGACATCCCACCTTCAGAGATCCAGTTCTTAAGGGGAGATGGCAACATTCATAGGTCAGGGGTGGAAGTGTGAGGGGAGGGAATTAAAAAACAAAAACAAAAACTATAGTAAAGCGAGAGAAAATAGTAGATATTATGCTCATATTAAATAATTTCATATTAATGTTATTCTTATCGTTATAAAATATACATTGTTTTTATTTTATGTTTTATTAATACAGTAGTATATATTTTATATGTTATATAGGTATAATATATATATTCTGGAATATGTGATTAAATTTGTTTTCAACCATAAAAAATGTTCGCACGCCCATAAAACAAAAACTAACTTAATAAGTATATTAAATCCTCATAGCTGTAAAGATTTTACCCTGAGAGATTCAGTGCACTTATCTTAGGCAAACTTCTGAACTTTCCTGAGCCTCAGTCTTTAAATCTATAAAATGAAGATAATGCCTCACAGATAATTTTTTGTGTTGGTAGTGGAGAGTCCACAAAAGCCTGGACGGTAGGAAGAAGTAGCGACATTATTAACGTCTAGGAGTCACGTATAAAACAGAAAATAAGTATTTGCAATAATGTGGAGAAACTGGAACCCTGATATGCGACTGGTAGGAATGTAAAATGTTGTAGCTGCTGTGTAAGTTAGGCAGTTCCTCGGAAAGTTAAACATAGAGTTACCATATAACCTAGCAATTCCACTCCTAGGGATAAACCCAAAAGAATGGAAAACAGGTATTCAAATAGATACTTGTATACCCATGTTCATAGCAGTATTATTCATAATAGCCAAAGGCTAGAAACAATCTATGTGTCTATAGATTAATGTACAAAGAGACTGGTATTTATATATGTGTGTGTGTGTGTATCCATATCCATATCCATATACATATACATATACGTGTGTGTGTGTGTGTGTATACAGGAATATTATTCAACCTTAAAAAGGAATAAAGTTCTAATACATGCTACAAAATGGATGAGCCTTTAAAACATTATGCTAAGTAAAATGAACCAGATATAAAAGGACAAATATTATATGATTCCTCCTATATGAAATACCTAGAATAGGCAAGTTCAGAGAGAAAGATTAGAAGTTACCAGTGGATAGGAGGAGATGGGAATGGAGACTTACTGCACAATGGGTACAGAGTTCCTGTTTGGGATAATGAAAAAGTTTTGGAACTAGATAGTGGTGTTGGTTGTACAACATCATGAATGTACTTAATGCCACTAAATTGTACTTAAAAATGATTATTGTGGTAAATTTGTTATGTATATTTTACCACAATGAAAATTTTTAATAAAGATAAATTTTTATAATTGTATCTTCAGCATAATTCTTTCTGCTATATTCCCATTTTCATAGTAAAAATTCTTGAAAGGGTTGTCTTTGCTCATAGCGTCCACCTCTGATCTAACTCAGTGCCCCACGTCAGCCTGGCCCAGCCCCATGGCACTCCTGAAACACCTGCCGCCAAGCACACCACCCAGAACCTTGCTGCCAAATCCTTCTCTGATAAGTCCACTGACATCTGTCTCCTTCCAAAAACACCTTGTTCCTTTCCTTTCTTAAAACGACACTTGAGGTTTTCCTCCTCCTTCTCTGACCCACTCCTGCTCAGTTTTGCTTTGTTGTTTTGTTTTGGGGGTTTTGTTTGGTTGATTTTTGTTGATTTGGTTTGTTAGGAGATGTTCACCTTCTGTTAATTCTTTTTTTTCTTCAGGTTCCCTATTTTGGATCTCTTTTGGTCCCATTCCATGGACTCTCATTAGGCTTATCCATCCCCTCCCAAACAGTTAAAATGAATGTTTTCCCAAAACTTCCCCTTCTTTCTCTTATCTTGATGAACTGCTCCATCATTCACTGAAGAGTCCAAGCCATAATGTCTTCCTTTACTTTTTCCTCCCCCACAAACACATACGCACAAACTCACACTCAATACAGTAGTCCCCGCTTATGCAGTTTTACTTTCCACAGTTTCAGTTACCCGCAGTCAACTGAGGTCTGAAAATATTATATGGAAAATTCCATAAATAAACAATTCATAAGTTTTAAATTGCGAGTCATTCTGACAGCATGATGAACTCTCCAAAGGGCCGCTCCATCCCGCTTGGGACATTACATTAATCATTCCTTTGTTCAGTGTGTCCACGCTGCACTAACTCCCCACCCAATGATCACTTAGTAGCCTTCTCAATTATCAGATCAACTGTTGTGGCATCACAGTGCCTGTGTTCAAGCAACTCTTATTTTACTGAGAATGTCTTACTGACCTCGCTTCAGCTCATCATGTAGGCATTTTATCATCTGACATCATCACAAGAAGGGTGAGTGCAAAACAATAAGATATTCTGAGAGAGACCACATTCACATGATTTTATTACAGTATATGATTATAATTGTTCTATTTTATTATTAATGGTTATTAATCTCCTACTGGGCCTAATTTTTAAGTTAAATTTTATCAGTTATGTGTGTACAGGAAAAACACAGTATATATAGAGTTTGGTACTATCCACAGTTTCAGGCATCCACTGAGGGTCTTTTTTTTAACTGGTGATTTTTTTTTTAACTATATTTATTGGGGTGGCATTGGTTGATAAAATTACATAAGTTTCAAGTATACAGTTCAATAATACATCATCAGTATACTGGATTGTGTTCACTAACCAAAGTCAAATCTCCATCCATCACCATATATTTGACCCTCATTATCCTACCTCCTCCTACTGGGGGCCTTGGAACGTATCCCCCCCACAGATGAGGGGAGACTATGTATTTTGAAATCTTGTTAAGTCCAGCTTTGTAATATCTCTGGAATTCATTCGCTTTTTTCTATCTCTACAACCAAAGCCAGTTATTGTCCTCACTATATTGCTGACCATTAAGTGATGATCCTGCCGCTCATTCCATTATAATCTCTTCTCTACAATGCAGCCACACACGAATTTATAAAGCACATATCTCTTTATCCTATTTTCCTCTATAAGAATCTTGCATGGCTCTACAGGGCCACCAGAATCATGTTACAAGATGGTATGTTTATCTCTTCAGTATACGACCTCCTCTTACCTGTGGTATTTTTTTCCCCACCCCCAAACTCAATGTTCTAAGCATAGTAAACTACTCTCAGTTACTAAGCCATGTTCTCTGAGTCCTACAAGCAGACTGCTAAACCTAGACTTTGGAGAGGGCAAGAAACCATGGACTGTAAGACGAAAGGCACAAAGGACTATCTATCGCAAGAAAACTGGAACACAGGCTCACTCTGCCTATGGCTTCTGCATTGTCCCCTCCATTTTCTCCTGCAACCATTTCGCCTAGTTAACTTCCATCTGTCATTGAACTAAGATATCTGTTCTTCCATAAAGTCTTTTCTGAAACCCCGGAAGAGAAACCCTGAATTCCCAAAACTTTTACTTTTTTCATTGCGCTCTTAATTTTGCCCTTTTCATAATCTTTATGGCACTTTGTTGTAATTTTTCTGTTTACTCGTTACTCTCCACTGACCCTACACCAAATGACTTCAAACTCCTTGAGGACAAGACTTAATATCATTTTATATCTGAACCCAGCTTAGTCTCTGATACAATAGTAAGCAGTCAATAAATATTTGAATAAATAACTTTCTGGGTTATGAATTGATAACCATTAAAGAAAAGGATCTCTGTTAAATACATATTTGGACATGTTGATTTCAGTACTTTAGTTAGCTTGTAGTTATTCTATAAGTAATAATTTACTATGTCTAATGTTTTACACCAAAAATAAATAAAATAGGGCAATTTAGAGACAAGTGACTCGCCACTGAAACTTAACTACTGTTTTCTTATATATCTGCATTTGATCAGTACAGTGTACTACATCAAAACCCTGTTAAAGGCCCAAGAGCAATCCTAGGCATTTATTCTGTGGAAACAATTATGGCAAAAAATAAATATACTCCAGTACAAAAATTGTACTTTCTCTCCAGTTGTTATTGTTGTGGTGGTAAAATGCACATAATATTGAATTTACCATCTTCACCATTTCTAACTGTACAGTTCAGGAGAGTTAAGTACATTCACATTGTTGTGCAACCAATCTCCAGAATTTTTTCATCTTGTAAAATTGAAACTCTATAACCATTAAACAACTCCCCATTCTCCCTCTACCCATCCCCTGGCAACCATTATTCTACTTTCTGTTTCTATGAATTTGACAACTCTAGATACCTCAGATAAGTGGAATCTCACAGTATTTGTCTTTTTGTAACTGGCTTATTTAAGCTTGGTGTAATTTCCTAATGTTCTTCCATGTCGTAGGATGTGTCACGACTTCCTTTTTACAGTTGAATAATATTTCATTTTATGTATAGACCACATTTTGTTTATTCATTCATCCGTCAATGGGCACTTGGGTTGCTTTCACCTCTGTGAATAACTCAGCTATGAACATGGTCTCCAGTTTCTTTTAATAACAGAAAATAAATAAACAACATCACAACCATTAAAAATAAAGAAGTTAAAGTTTACCAAAAAAAAGTATTCTACTATGTGTATATTTATTGCTTATTTCTATAGATATTATTTTTAGATGAAATTTTATCTTTGTGATTCACACTTTCACGAAAAGACATATGTTTAACACAATCCAAACATCATGTCTGTTCTAAAAATGAATATTCATTCACTTTAATGACAAAGTAGCTCTTTTTAGCTACATTTAGAAGAAATTTACTTTGGGAAAACACTTTTTGTTTTTATTTCTGGGTATATGATTGACATGTCATAAAATACTTTATTTCATGCATGAACATGTAAATGACTACAAGCCCTTTGGGGCTGCATCTGAAATGTGACACTTAAATTTGCACAGTCCAAAGACCCCAAGACTGGGAACAAAAATAAGCAAAAATGAATTAATTGAGAACACAATTCACAATTATGAAACTTCTGCAATCTGTCTTTACTCACTGCTCTCAGATGCATCATTGTCAGCATCTGACCCCGTTAGGTGGCTGATAAGAGGATTTTGAAGGCCAGCAGATTTTATTTTTAACCTCTCCATATGGTTGACCTTCTAGTTTCATTGTGAGCATCATCTGCAGAGATGATCATCAAATGGCAACTCCTTCCCTAAAATGTTTTGGGTAATTTGGTCAACTCAAAAGTGATGCTCAGTTAAAATACAATATGTACAGTGTGATCTTCTTTTCACTTAAAGTTTGTACATAAATATATTTTAAAAGGTCTGCAGAGATACAGACAAAAATGTCAAGGGTAGTTTAATGACATTAGGATTAAAAAAATTTTTTTCAAACTATATGCTATGTTCTGCTTGTATAATGAATGAAAGTTTAAAACTAACTTTTGCTGTTAAGATTTTTCAGTCAGCTAACATTTTTTAATTTGAAACACAGATGATAAATAATATCTCAGATTTAAAACTGTACTAAAACACAGAAAGTTAGTGAGATTTCATAAAAATATACAGATATACATTGACGTATTAATATTTCAAGTTTAACATTAGCAATAACAATGCTCACTTAATATAATGCATTGTTATTATATTTTTTTAAATTAAAAGAAATACAAATTATTTCATCTGTCATTTGTGGTCCACAATTTTATATCCTCATGAAACTTAAAAGACAGAAAGCAAAGATGATCTTCCATCTATGAAAATTTTGCATAAAGGAATAATATAAAATTATTAATCTATCCATTCATTCAACAAACATTTAACAGACACCCATTACATTCCAAAGACAGATTCAAAGATATATCTAATAAAACGGAACAGAAAGGTAGTCTCAACACATCAAGGAGTACAGTCAAGTGACAAAGACAGATGTTAGCATGTAAGCAGTTCACTGACAGTGGAAGGGAAGGAGGCTGGGGGTACAGAATGGAGAGAACACACAATCCTTGCCCGAGAAGTCAAAAAAAAAAAAAGGGCATCCCACAAAGACAACAAGTAAGTAAGTTAAATCTTGAGAATGAATAAAAATTCATCTGGTGTTGAACTCAAGGTTTGTGTAGTAAAGTGACAATTCTCCAGACAGAGGGAACGAGCAGGGGAAAGGAACAGAGGCCAGCAAAAAAATCGTTTAAGATATTTTTTTTGTAAGCTGTATTCCTCAGTCCTGAGAAAATAAAATGCATAGCTTTATTTATTTCTGAGCTTTCAACGGGCACTTATCTTTAGGAAGGCAAACCCGTGCTGTTCTTTTAGCATTTATGATCTCCTACTTACCCAGAGGACCCTGTGTTTTTTGGACTCAACTGGCTCTCCCTTCATAGTCCCTTGTAAGTTTCCATTTACTCAGGACTTGAGAACAACACCACACACCAATTATAGGACCAAAGGGCGAATTCAGATATTTAGCCAAGGCAGTTCGCAGAAATAATTATAACTAAAAAATGCCTCATTTCCTGACAAAACTTGAATAAGAACAGCATTTAGCCGGGTTAAGGGGGAATTCCTCATTTCCTAAGTAAAGGAATTTAAATCAAAATACACATTTTGATACAATGGTTGGACCGTGTTTATAAACTACCTGAACTATGAAAAAATACTCTCTAATATCCATAAAAAGCCCTTAAAGAAACAGTGCAGTTTGGATGGCAGAAACTTTAGAATAAGAAATGAAGAAAAGGCAAGGAAGAGACTTGCTCTCCATTCTGACATATTCTTGCACAAGAAACGCTTACAGTAAGTTCTAGCCTCTGGCAAACACAATGTTATTCATTAATATTCTAAAACTCAGTGGAATTTTAGGGTGTACCTAAACAGTTCAAATTGCTTCTGTGTCCCGGCATTCTTTTAATGCTTTGCAGCAGCTGCCAAAATTGAAAAGATATGAACCTAGCGCACAAAGGATTTCTATTATTTCTAAATGTAGATACATCCAGACCCAGGGAGAACATGAAAAGATTTCAGATGAAAGTTGACTGTAACCATTTCTTACTCTCTCTCTTCCATCCTTCCTTCTCCAATCAAAAGAAACGAAATTACAGTTCCACTAAATTGATGGCATGTCTTTATGACATAAGAGCATGCATGAAGAACCTGTCAGTGTGTTCAAATGAACAAGTTTATTTTCAAAAATCATAATTGGGAAAGAATTCCTGGAAGCATATTCGACCATGCAATGATTAAACTTATCCTGTGCCTAGCACCATCTGCTGATACCCTTCCAGCCAATTCTCTTAATATAATAAATCATACAAGCCAAGAAATGTAAGGTAGTTAGCAGGATGTAACCACACCCACTGTATATGTACACTCAATGAGATAGCAAATTCTATAGCTATTTTGCAACATAACAAAAATGCATTGAGCAATTACATTTGTTAGCAAGTCACATTTATCACAGTATTAATCATCCAGATTGGTATGTGACGGTAAAGAAAAAAACATGAATTGTAGTTGTTCTCCCTCCCCTGATGGTAGGTGCTGTCATTGTAACACCAATGATTGATATTTGACATCAAGCAGTTTTCTGGAAAGGAACTTGTGCACCTCTCAATGGCACATCTGGTAGCTGCAGATGGTGAAGATTAGCATAATTTCCCCAGCAACGATGCGCCAAAAGCATAACACAAAATAAGACTTATGCCTGATGTCAATTTGTTTGTTTCTTGCCAATGTTAATATAAAATCTTCTAGAAATGATTCTAATGCTTATTATCAGCTCAAAGTACAGGAAAACACTCAGGAAGCAATCCTGAGTGCCCTGGGAGTGGTGACATGAATTAAATTTTATGGCAGACTACTGTCACTACTACCTTCCTTCCTCTTGCACGAAGATGGTCCAGTCTCCCACTAAGGATGTGACAGGTACACGAAGGGGCGTTAACACAATGCATACCCTCTATAATGCATGAAAATTTTTTTCTGTATTCTATATGTATGTGTGTGTATTTAATATGTCCATTTTAGTGATATAGTAGGAGCACTATTTCTTTCAAATATGCATTAAATAAGCTATCTATTCTATAAGGTCAAGTATACTATGGAAAAACTCAGCATCTAATCTATAGAAGAAACAGCACTAGGCTCCTTAATAGGTATAAAAGGTATAGAGCCTTTCTTCAAAGACTTTAATTAAAATCAAGAAGAGAGAAAAGCATAAGTTATTAATAGACAATGTAATATGTCATAAAGTGTTATAAGTCCCATTCAGTAAGAGTTAAGGCAAGGTATAAATGCCATATGAGTGGTAAAAAACATAATACAAGAAGGTCTAAAGAAAGTTGTATCAACTTTTACTTGGAAAAGGCCAGAAAAGCATCCAACGAAGGAAGATGTATGCTCAAGAGAAGGAAAAAAAGAATCAAACCTAACTGGTTTAATTCAAGGTTAACAGAACAGTAAATCATAAATGGTATTTTAGAAAATCTGTGACATCCATACTGACCAACAGGATTGACAGAGGTGAGTAATGAGAATAAAATATCACATAGCAATGAAAGAAAAAAACTAGAGGAGTGATGGAATGAACAGGTACACCACATAAATCAAAAATCTGGTTCCTAGCAATGCATAATTTAAAATTATTTTAACACTAACTTATTTATAGCTTTCCTAGTTACAAACTTCACAGTATTTACTGATATATACTTAACCCTATCTCTAAAATGATGTTTAAAAAGTTCACAAAAAAGCATATAACTTACAAGGTGAAATAAGGCGAAAATAACTTGGTGAGTAAAGTAGGGCAAAGCCAGTCCTTTATTATACAAATAGTTAGTGAACTGAACCTCTAAAATTTATTTTTTCTCCTATCCCCTGAATTATGTCCTTAATGTGTGCAAATATTCCACAAGTGTTCCATGTTTGAGTTCTCCTCCAATTAAGATTACTAAAATTAGCAGCCTTTAGTCCTCTAGTCCTTGAGCTCTTGATACTGCTAACTAAATGGGACTGGAATTATTATTTTAAAGGCAATTAAGTTTTGGATCTAAATTAGAAAGTCTATTCCCAAACCAAAATTCTGATTAAGATTTGTAGTTGCAATAATCTCTACCAATGCGTCTTCAGGTAATATACCAACATCTACTAGTAGTATTAGGGACCTACAGCATTGGTTACATTCTAGTAAGCAAATACGATCAAGAGAAGAAAAAAAAATCAAACCCAAATGGCTTAATTCAAGGTTAACAGGATAGCAAAGTTTCCATTCTCATGAAATAAAATCTATATGAAACAACATCTAACATCATTACTTCATAATGAAGCACTAGAAGTATCCTTCTAGAAACACTGTTGCTCATATTTTAAACTTTTTTCCTGAAGTTTTAACTAATACCATAGACCAAAAACATAAGAGTTCTGTATTGAAAATGAAATGACAGCAACATTGTTTGATATGAAATGACAGCAACATTGTTTGCAGTATAACTGTGCATCTAAATAGAGAAGCAATTGAGAAATTACTGCGTAAGTGGTTATTTTCTTCTTTGTAAAAAAAAAAAAAATGAAATGAAATGAATATAATTCTTTCTAACTTTCTACTAATTATTAGCTGATTGAGCATAAAAAATTACTTCATCCTAATTTCCTCATCTGCAAATATGGACAAAAGTGTCTAACATATATTATTATTTTTTTCAAGGAAAATCAAGTTGGGAAAATCAGACAAGAAGTCAACATATCTACATCATTTTAGTTACAAATAAATTCAAGGAAATTAAAGAAGTATTTTCAAAATAGGAAAAAGTATCATTTAAAAGCTATAGGCTGCTAAATGACAATTCCATCCTTTACAAATGCTTTTTAAGCATTTAGAAAATAATACGGTCAGGCATTTTGTAAAACAGGTTCTTATCTAGCCTACTCTAAAAATCTCTCAAAGGTCCTTTCATTCTTCCAACAAGAATTTACAGAGCATATATTCTATGCCAGACACTCTTTTAGGCTCTGTGGATACAGAAGGAAGCAGAAAAATGTCCTTGTGGAGCACAGAGTCCAACAGAGGAAACAGACATTGATTAGAGAATCACACAAATAAATGTGAAATTATATCATGGTGAGACATTATGGTATACACTAATAAAAACAAGAGGTACACAGAAAAATCAAAGGTCTATGCTACTCTAGAATGAAATAACTAAGATCACTTCACTATAGAAATTGCTCACCTTGGAGATGAAATATGACGTAGTCATACCCCCTCCAAAAAAAAATTCTCAGAAGCACAAAAGTATATTCTAGGCTACGAAATGAGAATATTGGCAATAATAGCTGGCAATACTCCAAGTATTTAGGGAATTCTAATCTGAAGATGGCAACCACTAAAATGCTCATAGGTATACTTCAATCCTGTCCATTTTCATTGACTCTTCAAAAGGGGGAAACTTCTGGACAAATTTTAACCTTCAAAAATACATGAAATCACTTAAAACTAAAAATCTTTCCTTGGTAATTCTCTAACAAGTTTCTCAAATAATGTGTGTCACTGTTATTAGATGTATGAATTTCTTAAATCCTTAAATGATTATAGTATTGACATTACCATAGTAGTCTTTTAATACTTTTGCCAATATTTTAACAAACACAGTTCTCTCCACATCATTCTATTCTCCTAAAATAACTAGCAAAGAGCTGCTAGTTCCTGACATGCTCAGATATTTCAAGTGTTTTGTTTTTTTCTCACTGTTGGGAACTTGTATTAATTCTCCCAACCTGTTACAAGTAATAAATATCTGGGTGGCATCTTTCAAAAGTGAGAATCCTCTCAAATAAAGGATCTCTCTAGATTCAATTCCTGACCGTAACTTACTATTTACTCTTGAGGAAGAGCTAAACTCTTCATGATAAAGCAAATATACTGGGAGGAATAACAAATGTAGTTCGGTACCTAACATAATAAATGTTATCCCGAAACAAATGTATATGTGTGTATGTGTGTAGTTACAGATAGATGATGGATAGATGGATGTATGGATGGATGGATGGATGGATGGATGGATGGATGGATAAATGGATGGATAGATGGACGTTTGGACAGATGGATGGACAGACAGACATAGATAAATGAAAAACCTTTGACAATGTAAAATGAAGGTGAGTTAGACAATAACCTTAAACAATTAAGATATACTTAAAGGACAATCACAGGACTATAACAAGCCCCTTGACTTACGTCTCTTTTTTTGATACAATGGTTAGAGATGAAATATCCAAGTATCTTCCAAGAAAAGAAAAATCCAATACAATAACTCTGCCAAGAATAGATATTGCCTAAATAGTATTTAAATGGATGAGAATGCAACATTCAAACCAATTATACAAAGAAACCCTGATTGCTGTTTCACATATGTACTTTGATAAAGATGTGTAATTTTTTATGAAACTGATTCACTGTTGTAAAATTAGATGCTTCATATAACTCAAAACTATATCTATCACCATGGTCACAGTTTCTTGTGGTAAGTTTTACCTGTGTTTCACACAAAGTGTACCTCATATTAAATATCAAGAAAGAATCCCTACGAAAAGTGTTTAACAAGTGCCTGCTACATCCCAGGCACTGTTCTAGACACTGGGGACTTATCAAGGAAGAAATGCACCAATGCGCAATACCTCGTGGCAAGTGGATGCTACCAAGATGCTCAAAAGACAGCTATGTAATATGCTGCAAATGTAAAATGGACAGTCAGAAAAGTTACTCTGAAAAAGCATAAATACCATTGCTGTGGCAGAGGTACAGGCTGCTCAGAAGTTGAGTGGCTATTTTTCATTTAAAACAGAGCCGCCATGGATGGCAACAGCCTCTGGCCAATTCTGCAGCAGAAACCAAAAACCACAAGTGAAATATCTGGTTAGATACAGTTTTCCTTCTCTCTTCATCCTTATCATAATGCACTCATGTACTATTATACTATTATAGTCCATTATCTAAAGTCATGATGTCTCTTCCTTCTCCATCTTCATATATACAAATAAGCCTCTCCCTTCAAGGTCTATTGCAATGTTTACCTCTCCATGAAGGCTTTCTTGATCCCTCTACTTGAATAGCTCTTGCCCTCCTTGGGTCTCCAAGGCATGGTTTCTCCCATTTTATTTTTACTACTGGATGGTAAATTTTTAGTTGTTTTTTTAATCTTTCTAGATTGTTTTGTTTGCCACATATGTGGTAAATTTCTAAAAGATATGTGTACCTTATCCCTTAAAGAAAATATACATTGCCTGAAAATCAGAAGGTATTCGAGAGGTATTTGTGGAATTCAGAAACAGGGTTTACATGTAGTTAGCTATTTACAAACACATACATAAACATACCAAAAATAATCTAATCTAACTTTACTTTTTAGAAAAACTTCTAAAGGATTTTCCTACTCACCTCTTAAAATTTATAAGATTTTCATCAAAAATTTTAATGCCCACCAATGCTGGCAAATATGTCACTTAATTCGCTGCCCTGCTATTAATAGTAATGACTTCACTTTGGTATAAATTAAGAATTATTTAGTTTCACCAAACTACTCTTAATATATGGGTGATATTATCTCACACACTTCTTACCGATCACACATTCTCCAAAAGGTTTTTTTTTTCCACAGAGCTCTTCAGCACCTTAGTTCCTTTCATTTCATCATCAATTTCTATACAAACCATCTTTCTTCCATTTAAAAAGATAGCAATATATTGAGTGTGACATCTTGATGAGCACATAGCAGGCTACTAGATAAATAATAGTTAATTGTGTTTTCTCTTTTTATTTAAGGACTCAAATTTTCCGAACACTTTAACTAAACTATTCAAGAAGTCTCTCTTTGTATCAGGAACAATATTCTGGGCCTTTTTCTACTAAATGTGGAATCATTTCTGGCCAGCCATACCAAAAAAAAAAAAAATGAGAAAACAGTATTAGGCAACAACTCTTTCAAAAGTTTGTTTTACAGTTTCCATGCTGACAGACTTTATAATAAAAGTCTTACCGAATTACCTTCCTTTGCAGTGCCAAGAATGACTTAATGCTACAGAATCTTTTACATATCTGTCCTGACTTCCTATCATATGGAAAAGGTACAAGCTCAAGGCTGAATCATCTTCTCAGGTGTGTACTGGTTTTAGCGTGCTGAACCATGAGAGTTTAGAAGTGAACCCATTAGACTGAGATCACGTCAAATGTTACACAGTGCCCAGTTGGCACTATAAAACTGATTATTATTAGAATTGATAATAATAAATATGAATAGCCATTCATTGCAAGAAAGGTCACTAAAATTCTAGGTGGCTTCATTCATTGCTTACAAAAAAGAATGTCAACATTTCCACCAAACCCATCTATTTCTAGAATGTTACAGCCATAAAACTTATTTTGGAATAGAAGCACAATTTAAAATGTCCATCAAAGACTATTTCTTCATAAAGTTAAAAATAAGTTTCATTAATCTCTATAATTCTGAAATACTTAGAACACCATATGTATTTCGATAACATATCTGTTCACTTGCTTCTGAAATGGCTATGGATTGTACCCTCTCAGGGTACAATTCAAACTTTAAAAAAAAAATGAATCAATGAGATAAAACTGAGTTATAATACCCTAAGAGATTAATATATTTTCACTGTCTAATAGAAAATAAGTTAATTTCATAATGACAAAAGTGTAAAAGATCAGATTTCACAATATTTAATGCATGTAATAGAATATTTTGTTACTGGCAAAACCAAATTTTCTTATTTAGAAGTTATGTATTATTGAGGGTGTTACTAACCAAAGTTAATCTTTTTAAAAATAATTGGAATGCTTTATTTTTTAAAAAACTATAATTATTTATAACACTTTAGTTTTGCTTTTCAAATCTTACTAATGTCTTTCTTTTTATCTTCACCCACATATTTGGTGCCAAAACTTTCCCTCCTTCTTTTCATTTTGTTAAATATAACTTTGCTCTTAAAGTTAGGGAAAAAGATCAATAATTTGTCACAAAAATTATAGGCATATATAATGAAAAGAAATATATGCTCTTTCAACTCCAAAACTGAAAGATTAGAAATGTCTCGTTAACATTATTTTCTATAACATATGGTTTTTAGGATCTTACATAGTACTGCTGGGTTCATGAGTATCAATTTCAGCACAGGAAAGAATGCACATACCTGGATTCTAGTTCTAGTTCTGGTTGGAACTCTGAATTCTAGTTCTGCTCCTAGGTCAGATCCTACACTAACACATTAAAATGTCCTTAATAATAACTGAAAACAACCTGAGAAACTATCTTTACTCTCTAAATGCATTTGCCAGTTAGCGAGTGCTCCGTACGCACCAAGTACTGCCTCTGAGGCAGAGATTTAAAAGACAAACAAAAACTTTCATATCTTTGACCTCATGAAGCCTGGAATCTAGCAGAGAAGAGAAGCATTATGCAAATAGTTACATGAATATATATGTGTAGTTATGCCACCTGCTACAAAGGAAAAATTTAGTGAGAAATGGAGTGTTTAACCAGGAAAAGTTTCCCTGAGGACACATTAAAGCTGAGACATTCAGGATAAGCAAAGGTGACACCAGTAAGGAGGAAAGGGGATTGAGGAGAAGTGGTCCAGCCAGAAGAGATGAGATGTATGAACACAAAGAGAGAAAAAGGGTTTGGGGTCTTTCGGGAACTGAAAGGCAACTGTCAAAGCCTGAAATGGTGAAAGAAGTAGGATGAACATCCTGGATAGATCTGTCAGACCATGCAGGACCTTCCAAGCAGATCATTGTCCATCATAGATTGTGGACTTACTTCATCTTAGGTGCAAGGAGGAGTATAGCATCTTCATTGGGAAGTCAGAAGCCAAAAGAGTTCCGGTGATGCCGCCATACCTTCTGAGGCAGAGAAAGGCAAAAACTGGACAGATGCCGGTGGAGGATAATCTGCAGAAGTCACTGAAGAGTTTCACAGAGGGTGGGACTTGAGACTTGCATTTGAACAAAATTTTCTGTTTGCTAAGTAAAGCTGGATGGGAATATTTGCACTGCAAGCAAAATTGAAGATATCTAGGACCATGAGGTTAGCAGCGGAATGAACAGAAGTAAACAAATTTGAGATATCATTTGAAAACACAATGGACAAGACTTGATGATTATAAAGCAGAAAGTAGAGAGAAAGTGATGTCGAGAAAGACTTCTCAATTTCTGAAATAGGAAATACTGAATCACTCCCAGATCATGTGGTATATGTCGGAAGCAGCACAAACGGAATCTTTACTGAGCCTTAAAACCTGCTTTCTTCACAAGGGCTTTAGTAAAAGCAGTCTGAAAAAACTAAGATGTCCACTTTAATTTACAGACATGTTAAAATGTGTAATACACACACATACACGCACACACTATTATAAATTCTAAGCCCTGAAGAAAAACTTTGAGAAATGGATACTCTCTAGCACAATACCATTTTTATAAGAAATACACTTTCATTTATATTGTGCTTCATAGATTACTCTCTCTACCTGGATCACTCACTCTCATCCAAGCCACTGTCAACTCTCATCTGAGACACACAATTTACTACTTATTATGCTTATTTTTCATTATTCATCTATACCGACCAGAATGTAAGCTCTAAGGGAGCAGGGATTTTGTGTTTTATTCACTTATAGACCAGGTAGCTAGAACAGTGCCTCATCTGCAGTATATGCTCACTATGTATTTGTAGAAGAAACAAATGAAAGAGGGACAAAGTGTTAAATGACAAACATGTTCCAAACCCTGTAAGGTAATACAGGAACAATTACCTCCATTTTGTAGATGAGATAACAGAACCTAGGGAATTTAAATTATTTTCCTGTGTAGTAAATACACTAAGCCAGAACTTAAATTCAGATTTCTTGACTCTTAAATTCAATAAATCCATTTTTTATTAATGCTTCTCAGTCATCATGTTTTTAAAACTTCTACATGTCCATGCGCACATTCATACACATGCTACAGAAATGCTCCCCATCAAGGTTGTTAGCCTAAACATAGACTTGTTTTCCCCTTCTACAATTAGTATTTCCTTATGTGACAGGAGAAGAAGTGGACCTTAGTGTTTTCGTCTCCTAGATAATCAGTAAGCCATCAGGAAAATAAAAAGAGAGGACTTATTTCTCCCTCCATCAGCAAAATCTTCAGGTATGGTTATAAACCAGGGGAAACACAATACAAAACAAAGAAGATATGCGGCAACCAAATAAAAGTACATTACATTATGGTGGCTAGGCCTTAGTTACTTAAAACGGTCCAAAAGGGCTGAGCTTTAAGATGCTCCAATTTATCATAAGAATTAAACACAAAAATCAGGGAGGGGCAGGAATATCCTTGCCTTCTGTCACAACTAACATACAAATGAGTCTTCTTATAAGAGCCTTAGAAGAAAACAAACTAAATTATTATGTTTAGCAGAATGCAGGGGACAGAGGTGAAAGGGGCTATAGACACAAAATATGAGAAAAAAAATAGTGACATTAATCAATACTATAAGTTCCCTAAATAGTTTTTCTCTTAAAAGCAAAAAAAAAAAAAAATTGCTCTTGTATTTATCTGATTATAAATTTATAAATTTTTCATATTTTATTAAAATGACATAATAAAAATGAAAACACTTATAATCCTCTCAGCCAGAGAAAAACCGTTTACCATTTTAGATGATCGGAGTATCATTCTAGACTTCTATGTACATATATAGATTTTAATTGACTTATTTTATACATTTTATAAACCTTTTTCACTTACCCATATATCGCAGACATCTTTCACGTAAATAAATGTACTGTTCTATACCTATATTTTAGTGTCTGCATAATTCTTCATTACATGAATGTAACATAACTCATTTTCCTAGTTCTTTATTGTGAGATATTTGAGTTGTTTGCAATTTGTTTCCTTTTGTAAACAACTATGCAACAGATATTTCTGAACATATGATGATGTACATATGGGATTTTCATTTTAAAAAATTCAAAGAATGAAATTGCTAATTCAAAGGGCAAGAATATTCCTATATCTTTTAATACATAGTCCCAGACTATTCGCCAAAAAGGTGATTCCAATGATATACAAGAACAGACACTTCCCCACACCAAGTATCAATGATTATTTTCACCTTTACCGATTGAATAGGTGAAAACTAGTCTGTCAAAGACGTTTTATGTTCATTTTTACTTCAAAATTTCACATGCTTATTGGCACAATCTTCTTTTTTATAATGGCATGTTTCTATGTCCCAAACCCTCAGAAGCAGAATCACTGGGAGCGGGTCCCAGGACTCTGCTTTTTTAGCACACTTAGCAGACAATTCCCATGAACACTTGAACCTGAGAATCCTTAGCCCATATGCTACATGTTTACACTGCTGAACAGCTTACTGAAAGTTTGGCTTACCTTGTCTCAATAGATTTATAGAGTAAGTAGGTGGGGCAGGAAGATCAAGAGATACTTCCAGAAACTTAAAGAGAAAAAGGCTCAAAGAGACTTAGTTACTTTCCCAAAGACACATAGCTAACAAAAGAAAAAAACTCTTCATAATGCTACAGAACAAAAATAAGATGTTGTCCAATCTTGGAAATCTTAAAATTATCCATCTGAAGTTGGAGAATATTTGATAATAAACTGTGTGACTCAGGCAACTCACATACAACTATAGGCTTAAAATTCACCATGTAGGGAAGCATTATATAATGTTTTTATGGTATGAACTGATATTAAAAAAAAAAAATTAAAATGCCTTTGTAGAGAAAACAAAGAGGAAGTATATATTGTGGAGGAAGGCGTGGCCCAAAGCCCCCACTAACTTTCTAATGGAACCCCACAAACAGCTACAATGTGTCTAATTCATTTTTAAAAGGGGGGTGTTTTCCATGACCAGATGCCAAATGTCATATTTAATGCAACCCTGTGTATTGCAGTGCAATGATCTCTTGTGTGGAACCATGATCCAGTGAGATAGCAAGTGTTTTGGAGCAAACAGACCTTTGCTATTTACTAACTGCAGCCTTGTTACTAAATTCTTTGTGTCACAGTTTCCTAATCTTTAAAATAAGAACAGTTCCAACCCCACAGCATTTTCACGAAGATGAAAAGGAAAGCAAATAGGTAAAGTGGTATGTGTCTGGTAGGTGCCTAGTTATTCTGCTTTATCTTAAAGATATGATTAAGAATTAGAGTTGCATTTCTGAAAGACCGACTTTTGGCAGAAACTGACTGCTTACGTATGATCTCATAGCATTTTGACAGCTTAACTAACTGTTCACTGCACAACAGCTGTAGTAAGCTACCAAGCCAAACAGGACCCACCAAAAAGTCTCTTCAGCCATTCAAGAAAAGCTGGGTTATTGCTGAAAAGAGTGTAATCCATAGGTATCAGAAAAAAAAAGACCTTTGCAATAGTCAAATATTATCTGTATATGAAGTTTGATTTGGAGGGTGTTTTATGGAAAAATAGAAAACTAATAATGCTTGCTTTTCTTGAGGAGATGAGTTTAGATGTTAAAATGTAAAAAATGTAAAAGAACATATATTGGTTATATATGCTGTATCACTTAAGGCTAAAAATACTTTAAAATCTGGGGGAAAATTTTAAAAATTTTAAAAAGTTCTTTTCTTTAGCAGTACTCAATGATTTCTGGTAAAAGATAAATTCTGAATACGAAAGTTCAAGAAATAGTAGTTAGCATTTTCTTATATATTCAGGTGCTTTCTCAAAAATAATCTTGTATACTAATATAGAGCCACCTATGTTTCTAGTAAATATAAAGGAAAATACGATATATGTCATACATTATGTTAGCCCTTTAAATTTAAAACAAGTGAAAAATAAATTAAAATAAATTTATATGAAAACAGCTAATTGTTTCTTAATTTCACAAATTCAAAAATTAAATTTTTTGTTATTTGTTGTATTTCCAAAATTAGTAGTATATCTAACTTTTCAATTCTGGATTTTGCAGTTCTACATTTATATGTATTTTTGCACACTAAGACAAGAAGTCAAGGACTCTGTATAATGTTGATACAGGTCATTAAATATAATAATCTAAGTCTGAAGTAGCAAAAGAGACTACTTCTCTTTTAAAAGGATTCGAAACAATTCCCTCCATTTTAGCTAATGTACCTAAGGAAGCCTTGGAGTTCTGTGAGTCCTCAGGGAGAGGCATGGTCTTTTTACATCAACAGGTCTGTATATGCCTAGGGCAATAAAGATACATTACAAAATGTTCATTGAATAAATGAATCCCATGTTATTCACATACTGCTGCTTTTGATAGATAAGATGTAAAATATATCACATTGCATCACTTCATTTGGCTATTACACTTCTTAACGTAAGACAAAATACATCATCACTTCATCAGTGTTATATCTTCCAACATAACCTCGATAATTCTAACCAAAATAGAAGTTGCTTTTATCACTACTCATGTTGGGTTTGTTTTTAATTGAACTGCTGAAAATTTGACTAAATAGGTTCCAAATCAGTCCAAGTGATTACGTCACAGATAAAAACTTCCTGAGCCTTCCTTTGCTATTTAGTATAGATATTTTTCAATATTTCTTAAAAAAAAAAAAAAAAGATAGATACATTTTAAAGAACAAGTTAATATTAAGGATCCTCATCTAGATGCTATTTTAGAGGGCAGAAGACAGAGAATATTTTTGCAGGCTAGCAAATTTAATACTCACCCAGAAGGTCATTTTACAATATTTTGATCACTGGAGTGTTCTGAAGTTTAATTGATTAATATTTATGAAATGCTCAAACTGCAAATTCTAATAATGATGCAAATATGAAAACATTTATATCAAGCTAAACATTTGCTATTTTGAATTCAATCCACCACTAAGAATCAATATGCACACACCAGTAGAATATAATTTACATATCAGATAAATACAGTATTTCCTTAACACTGAATTTAGATACATTTGTAAATAAAATTTAAACATTTCTTCATGAAAGTTACTATTATGTAAATCAATTTTCTAGTTTTCAAACCTTGTCAGAAAATTGTAGAATCAATTTCTTTTATACAATACTCCCTTAAACATAGAGAAGTTGTTCATGCAAAATAAGAAATATCCATTTAGGATTTTGCCCATACAGGCCTGAAATTATGATCTTAATAATTCTATGAGTGTGTCTACCATCATAGTTAGCATGGATTGACTGCTTAGTATGTGCAAAGCATTGTGTGTTCTATAGATATTAACCCACATGATTAATCTTATAAAATCGTTATTATGGTGCACAGACATTATCCACATTTTACAGAAAAGGCAATTATGATCGTAAGTAAACTGCCCAAGGTTACTCAGAAAGCAAGTAGCAGAAACGAGATTCAACCTAGGCTCCTCCTTTTAATCATTCCCTGAGAGTTCATAGTGAGAGTTAGGGTTAATAAAAACCCTTGGCTTTGGAGAGAGAAAAAGAAAAATCTTTATAATAACCCCACTATAAAGCAGTTTAAAAGGTAAAGCATAAAGTGTCCATGAATTCTGTGAGTTTTCAACTCCAAATTTATCATTTAATCAGTTCACATTTGCATCTGATCCAAAGTAACATGAAAATGTCAAACTATTTAATAACTCAATAATATTACCTTTTAATTACAATATTGGGCGCCTTTCAAAACTATTCACTTAAGCCATTTTTCTTTTGATCTTTGCAACAATCACCTCTGGAACAACAGGTATTGCTATGCCTATTAGATGAGACATTGTTGAGATATGGAAACACAGGATGGAGAAGTTAGGAGACTGTGAAAATCCCACAGCTGTTTGAGTTTGCCTCTCCCAAGCTTACAACAGAGTTTAGTGCATAATAAGTACTAGATGTACATGTGTATAAGATTATAACCTGGGTCTTTTACTCATAAGCCACTATTCTTTTTCCACACTGTTATGTTGTCACTCTTGCCATGGGACGCTAAGCACAACTTGGAGCAAGATGCAATGAAATTGTGATTATTATTATTTTCATGGTGAGAAATTCATTTAAAATATATTATGTTTACTGGAAGAAATGGATAAAGTCCTCTTTATCAATAATATGGCTCATCAAAAGAGTATAATGACTTCTAAAAGCGAGGTCAATACAGTAAGGTCAAAGCATCAAATTAATAGTTGCTTAGCTCAAGTTGTCACCTCTCTTAGAAGGAATTTTTGAGGGTGGAATTTTATATTTTAGAGTTTTTTACTGGCCCATGGAGGAGGGATTGAAAATTTCTCTCCCACATGGATGCCCTCAAGGATGGAATGAGATGCTGTTCAAAAGTACTCAACATATAGCCCTGTTCTCTACAGATTTATTCGGTCATTTCAAAAAAGTCTAGTTCAAAATGACAAAATATAACCTGTACCATAGATCTCTTTAATTCTAACATGACCCTAGCTTTACAACTACAATGTTTACATTAGTGGTTCATTATTTAGATTCGATTTTTAAAGGTGTTCACATCTCTTCCTAATTACTTTTATAACAACACATATCATAAGAAATTTAGAAAAGTAAAAGAAAATAATAAAATCATCTGTCTCATCCCAAACCAGAGATAACCACTATTAGGATTTTGCTAATTTGTTTATATTTTGTCTTCACTGAAAAGAGAAAAATAAAAACAAGGGTTTAGAACAAAGGGAAAGTAGGAACAAATTTTAAAAGCCATGCCATAATGTCCTATACACCTGCTTTTTGGGCCCCAAATTTGGTTCTTTTAGGGCAGTCAACATAAGATGAGGGAAATGTTAATTTCACACTTCACACTGCCAGTGAAATTAAAAGCACAGGAATAGCTCCGAAGAGGAAGAACTATTCTTAGAATTAAAATTTAACAGGAAATTTTTCCCCATATTCCTCATGAAGAAGACTACATTACAATAAGCAAAGTACTGTGCTTTACCTTAGACCTTCCTAGAGTTTCACTGGATCATACAGTCTAACCAACCTAGAAATGGGGTAATAGCACCACCACAAGTAATTCTGCATTTTACTAATGCAATATCTTTTGGCACATAACTCTTTAAAATAACTTGATTCAGGAAAGTACTTTAAAACATCTGGGACACTGAATGGACTGTATGTCCTTCAAGTAATTTCTGGGAGAATGACTAGATTGTATGTCCTTCAAGCAATTCCTCTGGAAGGCCATCTCTTACATGAGATACTGCTAAGTGGCAAGCATCAGTATGATGCCTGGAGTATAGTTTTACTTTGTTGCCAGTTGAACAGAGAACCATATATCCTAACAAACAATAAAACTAAAATGTAAGGAGCCTAACAAAGACTAGCACCTAAATGCAAGGCATCTCCCACTCCCTCAGAGAGAGTACTATTGCAACACCAGGATTCTCTCCAAAACTCATTCTGAAGACTCTCCAGACCTTGGCTTAAAAATCAATCTTAATATTTAGCTCCAAAATAATCTGAGGAGAAGAGGATGAAGCCATAATGACTGGGGAACAAGAAACTGATTATTAATGAAACAAGACTGGCTGTATTTTGATAATGAAGATGGGTGATGAGTATATGGAGTCCAAAATTAAAAAGTGAAAATAAAAATCTAAAAAAGTATCCAAAGAAAGCCTAACATTGTACAGTACTAGTCTTAATGTACTCTTTAAGATAAACTATTTATAAGATGGATACAGGAAATTTTGAACAGTTTATAGGTATCTTTCTTTATGGCAACAATTAATTAACAGGTCGGTTGCCAGTCTAGGCTCCGTGTAATTTCAAATAATAAAACTTATCCACTTATATAATAATATTTTCTTCATGTTCTCTATAACAGGCATCCAGCGCATTCAAACGTATTACCATATGACTACAAAACAATCTAAAGAGAAGAGGGGAGATTGTTTTTCAGATTTATTAATCCACCTGGAAATGTTACACACACACACACACACACACACACACACACACACACGGCAACAATTGTGTATGTGTATGTGTGTGTGTCTGTATACACATATATATATATACACACATGTATATATAAAGTCTGTGGTTAAGTACATAACTTTTGGAGCCTAGACAGTTAAATTTAAATCCCAACTCTATCATTGCCTATGTAATCCTGGACAATTCTGTGCCCCAATTTCCTCACTTGTAAAATGAGGGTAACAGTAGCTATCTACCCTTTGGATAAATTAGTCTAGATAGGCCTTTTAAAAGAGTGGTATAGTAATGGCTGATAAATGTTAGCTATATTAAGGATAATAATCATCATTATAATCCTAACTGCCATTTTTATTTTAACCTATCAGAAGTTGATTCCTACCGATGATTATGCCAATGGTCTCTTCCGATAGAGCTTAAATGATCAAGGCTCTATGCTGAGTTCAAATAGATGAGCTCACAATTGATTCTTGTTCATGGATTCAAAAGCCAAGGTGAGACTAATAAAACCTAAAAGTAATTTGATATTATTCCTGGTTAAAAGAGGTGATACAAGAACAGTATCTAAAGCCTGACAGCTCCTAGTATAAATTAATTGGCCTAAAATACCCAGACGTAGACATTTAGTTGGAAATCAGTTTGGACAAAAGGCCAATAAATCAATAATTCGTGGAAACAAATGGCCACTTTTTCTGAAGACAGTGTAATTGTACTTTGGATCTGCCAAATGGTGATGTCACTTCCTAAACTGATTTTCAGGTGCACATCACACTTATCATATGAGATGGACCCCTCAAGATGAAATAGCACAGCTTCAAGGAAGTCAGAGAGAAAAAAAAAATTCTTGGAAGGGAAAGGCAGGGAGCTCATACCACACCAGAAAGAGTGTTAAACTTGGCCTAATTTCCTAAAATTTGACCTAGTTTCTCTTCAGGGACTCTAGTCTTCGATACCTCCGCACCCAAGGAATTGGGGAGTCAATAATATTAAAATAAACAAGAGGAATGTTTTTTATATATCGAGTCCTACTCTTAAAATGTCTGGATAAAAAATACATTTGATGACTTTAAACAGCTATTTGCCAGTGAAGAAAACACTAGATTCCCTTGTGGAAATCCTAGTTCAGATAACTCCTAGTCTCACCAGCTTTAGTTCTTTGCAAAATCTTGTCCGGAAAGATAGAGACCATCCTTGTAATAAGTAGCCTAGAAGCAAGATGTTTTCAAACATGACTACAAAATCACTACTCTGACTTCATGATTGCGTGATATGGGGTATTTCTCCCCTGGCTTAGCACCAAGGGCTGGGAAGAGCTCTCCCCAGGAATGACTTGAAGGTTACACATACTTGTGGTTTACAGAGGCAACTGTTTGTCCAAAATAAAGTGATTATATATTTGGGAGATCACAGATTCTTCATTTAAGGACTGGACATTATGTTAAAAAGTGACAGGGTTCTAGAAAAATCGAATATGATATTCACCCAGCAAGGCTTATGACTGGAGGAAATCAACTCATAAGTTTCTATGAAATATATGAGAAGGCTTAAAACTGCATGAGAAAGTAAATTATAAATGAAAAAAAAATAACAGCAGGGCAGAAATTTTAAAACATATGAAGTGTAAATCTGGGTTGTCAAGAGCTAAAATTATAAAGTGGAGAAAATAAAAAGAATTAAGACTTAAAAATTACAGAAAATAAAAAAACAAACACACACACATATAGATGGATGGATAGATGGATGGATAGATGGATAGATGGATGGATGGATGGATGGATGGATGGATGGATGGATGGATGGATCAATATTTAACACCTGTCATCTGGTATACAATATTGAAAGTATGACTAAAAATGGTTTTCAAAAATAAGCATAACATTAAATCATTTAAAATGCTGAAATCTGACTTAAGAAATATAAAACAGTAATCTGCATGTAAGAAAGTAAAAAATTAAAGTAACAGGTTAAGAATGGACAGGAAACAAAGAAAAGGTAAAAGTTTTTAAACTGTAATCCTACTGACTCACACCAAAGCAGCCAAACTAGTGACTATCAACTATGTAAAAAGTTCTTCCCTAGAGGACACTCTGCTGAATGTACAAAGGCCACTGCTGAACTTCAGCCATCTGAATTTCTCAAATTCACTTCACAAGCCAGTGAGAAACAATAAAACAGCAAAGGAATTTCTAGTCAACATTGGTTGAGTTTGTATTATTTTCCTGATTTTTTTCCCCCAAAGATATTATTCTTTCCTCTCCATCACCATCTCTCCTACTTCTATATTTTATGTCAGGCTTTTTATTATTTTCGTAATCATGTTCCTTAAATCTACAGGTAAATTAGGCAGATTTGACATGCATAATATTTCAACTAGGTATCCGCTAACAACCACAAAAGACTCCTTCTGTTCCAAAGATTCAATTCAACAAATATTTATTCAGGCCCTATTATAAAATGTTTTCAGGAAAGAAGGCTTCCGCTGGCTTTAAATCCTTGGCCCACTTAGGTGAGAGGAATATTAATTCCTCAGAAGAAACTCCAATCTCAGGGTTTTGTGTTTGTCTCCTCAAATAACAGCCCAACATTCTCCCTAAGTATATCTTATCTCCCAAAACACTCCTAATTCACTTGTTTAAAAATTATTTGAATGATAATTATGGATCAAGGGTAAAATGAGTACTTCCCAGATATAAGAAAAGACTTAATTTACATACAGTTCTGCATCTAGGAACTTAACCAATAAAAATGGGACAAATTATTCATTCAAAACATCAGTGCCAGGCATTATTCTAGATACCTGGGGGAAAAGCAGTGAAAAAACAGGCAAAGATCGCTGCCCATTGGGTTTTTATACTATTATGTGATTTACTCAATCTTACTTAGTCACAGAACCTTTGTGTGTAAGTCAAAGTTTTCTCAATCAAAATTTATTTTAAATTAAGAAAGACAGCTCTAATAAGCAATGCAACTGCATCTTTTGCAAACAGACAGGCATGGGGGAAAATGGACATGTCAAAGATTGTGTCTTTATGTCTTTAAAAACCTGTTTTTTCACTTCAAGTTTGTAAAAAAAAAAAAACTGAATAAGAACAAACTGGGTGAAATCTTACTTCTAAGAAATTATTCTACAGAATTTTCTTAAATATTTATAGAAGTGTGTTGTTTTTCAAACTGCTTTTTAAAAGGTCAAAGTGAATTTGGATATATAGAGAAAATATAAGGCCAGTTCTTACAAAAGAAAAGCTGGAAAATGTAAAGTGTAATAACTTTTTAAAGTTTATTATTGGTTCATTGTGAATATGCTAGATATATTTCATATGCTGTCTACCTAATAACAAATATAGTGTTGGCTGGTAAATATGAGTTTATTCAACATCTTGCTACTTGCTTCACTTCATTTTTCTCTTTAAATAAAGTAGAAAAACCTCAAACTCAATGCATTTGTACTTTTTAAATTGAGAAAAGCAAAGAATCACTATAATTCTGAAATAAAAACTATAATTTAAATATTAATCTTAGAAATATCGACAGACAATATCAAAATATTAAAAGAATATCTTAGGAATATAACAGACAAGCTCAAATGTATTTTATATGTAAATGGGAAAATTTGTGCCAAGGCATATGCATAAAGATGTTTAAAAAAAATGAAAGGATCCTAAATATCCAAGGGTAAAGGACAAGGGAATCATAATGTAATAAATCCATATACCAATACTATTCAGACATTAGAACATGGTGCCCTGACTTTTTTTATTTACAGGCGAAGATATTAAGAGAGAAAAATGATCTTGTGAGCTGTGACTAGATAGTAGGCAAAGCCTTGAGAGACTGTCAAAATTCAATCACATCCTTAATATCTTTAAGAATTATGTATCCTTAAGAGAAAAAAAGAATTTGAAAATGCAGTATTCCATTAGGGATTCACCTATCTTATCAGCTAAATGAATTTCAAAAGTCAATCGAATAATCAATCTGGGTAGTAATTTGAGATTTTTTTGCACATGGAAGTAATATATAAAATAAATCCAGGGATGTAAGATACATAATTATCCCCTTTCTTGAAGCAATGTAATCGCTTACACAAATACGGTCTACGAAATTGATCTGCTCTCCCAAAAGAATTCAATTTTGTCCCAACCAAAAACACTGGGGTTTTATGCAAACAACCAAGCCAAGAAGACAAGTGCAAAATTTACATAGGAAGGGAACTCCACAAATTGTGTGCGATCACATAATTATTTCATGGGTGAAAAAACATCCTGCAAACACTGGTATATATTTAATTAAAAATCCAAAAGTTTAAGAGCATCAAAAGCATAATACTCATACTTTTGTGTATATTATACACATATAATTAAGCAATTCATTTTGGTTTATGTGTATGGCATCAGAACATTTAAGAACTCAAACCTTACCATAGTTAAATATTTATGTTTCATTTATTAGATGTGTAAGAATTACATAAGAACATTTAAAGGTTTATCAAGCAGGTGACTGCAGCATTTAAAGGAAATCAAATATATTAAATTTAGAAATGCAATTTAAAGTGTTTGAAAGTATCCAATTAATTAGGTTTGTAAAGGATACTAATTTTTCAAAGGTCCTTAAATACGATTGTTAAATCTGCTAGACTTAAAAAATAAAAATATTTCTAAGTTGCGCTCAAAAGATTAAAACTAATATCTGAATTTCTAACTTTAATAACTTGAAAAGTAAATTCTAAAACCAAAGTAAATATATCAAAAACCTTTCCATCCTGCGTTGACTGTATTGCTTAGTTCAGGACCCCTTCTTCATATCACTGCAACCTCGTTTCTGTTGTCACATACCTCACTACTACAAAACTCTAATTCCTGTGATTTCCCTCTTCTGAAGACTCTAGCTTTCTTTGGCTCTTGGCCCATTTCCTTCATCTTCAAGGTCAGCAACAGGGAATCACGTCTTTCTAGTGCTTGGACTCTTTCCTGCTTCGCAGCCCCGTCTGTCCAACCTATCCTGAAAGGTTCTCCACTTTTAAGGACACATGTGATTGAACTGGGCCCAAATATATAATCCAGGATAATCTTTCCATCTCAAAATCCTTAACTTAATCACATCTACAAAGTCCTTTTCGCCAAATAAAGTAACATTCACAGGTTCAGGGATTAGGACATCTTTGAGGGTTATCATTCAGCCTATCACAGGTGGTAATTTTGTAATTTTCAAAATATAAGAAAAACAATTATTTAATTGAAATATATAAATTATAATGTCCCATGTGGGGGCAATTCTAAACAGAAATTATTACACAAAATCAAGTTCTTTTTCAAGTGGCTTAAGACCCACTAACTTGCATTACTTTTTAGGAGCCAAAACATTCAACTTTATAATTTCTGAACCTATAATTAATATTACTTCAACAGTATATTCATCAACAGAAACCAACTGTAGAGTAATAGGTATAAATTCATATATTTGTTTCATCCAGGACATGCCTGTGAACATCTTAAAGAAAATATGAGCTATAGCCTGTACACTGTTATTGTGGGACAATAAAATTTCCAAAACTTTATCTCCCTTATTTGCCACTAGTTTTTAAATATAAAACAAGTGTTCAGGGGCATCTGTGTATAACTTCTCTTTTTTTACTAACCATGTTACATTTTCTCCAGAGCGAAGAATACAATAAAGTACAACCTGAAACTAGGATAATGTTATCCTTCTGTATTTTGTTTTTGTGATGGTTTCCAAGGATGCTGAAGCTTCAAAGAAGTCCTTTATGTTTACCTACTTGAATTAATAAAGGTAGTATGAACTATCAGAATAATTAAAATTATTTGTTATTCGATACCAAAAAAAAAAAACGTGTATGTTATCTATTGTAGTATCTTCATTTACAATGGTTGGAAAAAGTAGAGCTAGAATTACTTTATCAAAGTGAGATCTAACCAATTTGTTTATGAAATCAATTCTAATGTTGGTTGTCTTTTCATCTTTAAGTTATACAGAAACTTTTGGCCAAAGAAGATAACACATTTTAACCAAAGCAAGGTTTTTATTTGTTTCTGTTATTAGCTTAAGACTCCATTTAGAAAAGTAATCTAAAGTGACATAGTTAATATAATCTGATGACTTTGTATGAAATAAATGCTAAATTTAAGTTTTGCTTTTATCTTTGAATGTACAAGGATTTTTGGCCAAAAGGTAATAAAATGCCCTAAGTAAGGTTTTCCTTTGTTTTTGTTAGTTGGTCTTTAACATAAAACTCCATAATTTTTATGATTGAAAGTACAATTAAAAGAATTCCAGGACGACAGGCATAAACTGGGACTCTCCTTAGTCAAGTGGGTATATGGCCGCTCTATTTAGTGTATTATTAGCTCAACTCCATTCTATTAGTCCATCCTCACTATATGTTCACTTTTGTTCCCTATTCTTCCCAAAGTATAGAATAAAAGCAAAGATCAATAAGATCTAGTCTTTTATTTTTGGAAATCTATGCAAACTATCGGATTTAAATATTCCAAAGGTATACATCCTAGGTGACAACAGCTCATGCCACATTAGTAGATAAAATTAACCACATGTCAGAAGGAAGGGCATAGAGCTTTCCTGTCTAGGAGCTACTCAGACGCTAATGAATTATTTCTCAGCACTGGTCCATTGGTAGAGAGCTATGTATGAATAGCTTACTGCTCATCGAATAAAAAGTGATGCCCTGTGTCCAATGAGTTAAAGATGGGTTTTCTCAAGATAAGGCTTACATGGCACAATATTTGAGTAGTAGAAATCTGGTAAATTCAGACTTCTAGTGCAGTTGAATAGGTCTGATGCCTTTTTGTTAGCCAGGAGACTACCAGTGAGTCACGTCAAAGAGAATTAGCTGTGTAATTTGCCCATTGTGTTAAAGTTGCAAAAGTTCCAAATATATCAAAGAGAGGCAATATTTCAGGTAGCCTTCTCATCTATTAGGAATAAATAACTACTATATGCTTCCCAATAGTTATTTAGGGCAGGAACTCTTAGAATTGAATTGAATTGTAGATGCACTTTAGATCAAATCATATCTACCTATATAAACAACTATATTTTTTTAAAACCTAAAGATAGTACAATTAGTCTACAATGAAAATGTTGGCTTTTGCCCTGTACACAGTTACTGCAAACGAATTCAAGGCAACAAATAATTTGGATTGGCTAGCACTACTGAAGTGGTAAAAAACTTCCACGTGTCCTGTGATTGATTATGCACAAGTGGGAGTAAGTTTACCTTAGGGTAGATTCATTGATAATTGACCAAAAATAAGCAAGCAAACAAACAACAAATACATAAAATTCATAAAAAGAGAAAACAGATTTACAAAGCATGATCCTTAGCATATGGGCAATCTGAATACTTCTAAAATGAAAAGTCACCACTGAAAGGTACTTTTCTTAAGGACCTTTAGTTATTTTCTCAGAATCAATGTGCTAGTCAAGAAGCAATGATTCACTGATTTACACTGATAGCTAAGATTCTTTACATCTGCCAGTCTTGAGGCACACTGATCAACACATGGACTTAATATAATCACTTCTTTCAAAACCCCTGTGTCCACATCTCATTGGAAGTAAGTGCTATGAACCAAGCTATGTCGATTTAATCACACAAGGTAATTAATTCTTCTGGATAATTAACAGCGGTGAGGCATGTCTCTAAAATAATTTAGATAATTATTAGTTGAGCTAATAATATATCTCTAATGGCACTACTATCCCCAATGAAAATCCATTTCTGACATTCTTTATGTGAATTAGCAATACCTGGGGTGGAAGGTATCTTGCCCCCAGTTAAGAGAAGCCACGTACTGGTGGCCTCCAAAGTGACTAGAATTCTAGCTGACCATTCACTGGATGTGAATTCCAGACGAGAGAAGCCTTCCAGACTAAGAAACAATTTAAACTAACATAGAAATAAGATCATACTGTTAAGTTTAAGTGTTTTTAGGTAAATTCCAGCCAACACATCAGGGAATTCCTACAATCTGATAATTCCTAACTCTCTGTACAGAGATATATGGCTATTCCAGTCCTCTCAGGTCTCAGGATTAGCTATAGTGAAGTGAACAAAGTATTGGGAAGCTTTGCTTTTTACTTCACAGCTATATGTTTGGGGTAAATGATTCAACCTCTCCGGCTCTTAGTTTCCTCATCTTTAAAATGAAGAAGAAATGACTACTGCAAAGGTCTGTGAAAATCAGAGAAGACAAGTAAAAAGAAGCCGAGATACAAACAGGCACACAGTAAACGCCAGGAAGGTTTTGTTCCTGGGATGCTCTCCTCTGCAGGCTTTTATTACCATAAGGCCCTAGAAC
>NW_011889078.1:819467-822068 GCF_000151845.1 Pteropus vampyrus
ATCATTCATATTACATGCAATTGAAAAGGAATTAAGTCAACTTCTTGTCAAAAATAATAAAAAGTGATATACTTTCATCAGTATATGTGTTTTTCATTTAGCAATAATCAAATTTAGGAATTCTGAGAGGTTGAGATTTGAGAGGCGGCTTCAAAATGTAACTATTCCTAAGATTGGCCCTGTTATAAAGGGCAGAGGAAAAATAATGTCACCTGGGCCTTACAGCCATATTACTTTTTAATGCTACAATTTTAATTACATACTGAGATAAGAATAAGATCATAAAGTACACATTTATTTTGTTAACAAAATTGCATGCTAGTTGGTGAAACCTTAAGATATCCATAATCCTATTTATTATGCACCTATTTACCAGGCAGTATATTTAGTCCTTTACACTTATTATCCTGTATCTTCAAAGTATTCTTAGATAAGTCACAACCATACATTCATAGGCTTACAAATTTGTTTGTATTGTCTAGTAGGATCATTAAAAGTCATTAAAAGTCATAAAATAATCTCATGAAAAAATAAAAAAGAATAATTAGCAAAATAAAGTTTTAAATTTCTCTTAATAAATATGACAGGTGTCTGGTTATACAAATACAGTCATCAAGTATGAGGCAAGTCTTCAAATTTTATTAATAATTTCCAGCCCCACACCTTGCATTAACCTCAACTCCTATGTATGCACACACTATAGCTTTCACAGAAAATTCTTTCAAATTGATCTCAATCCTGGATCTAAAGGCCCAAATTAATTCATATATTTGTCAAAACAGCCAATCATGTAATTCTTCACAGACCAAAGACTGTAAAACTAAATGCCTTTCATTCCTTGTGAAAACCATTAAACAGTACACAAACGTAAAAAGAGGTTGTCAGTTCTGTGTATTGATAGAAAAATAGAAAGTATAGTTTCTCTTTTGGATTACGAGATATATGAGTCCCCACTTTTTGTGGGACCTACAATACAAAAATAGAAAACAATAATTCAGCATCTAGCACCTATATGTGGATAATTGGGCTTTTAAAAATGCTTTTCAAAGCACACTTAGACACTTAGATAATGTACAACAGATATATGTATATTATATATGTATGGGCTTATTGTACATGTTTTATATACACATATAAAACATAGGCATTACATATATACCAAAACATAATCCCATTATACTACTAAACTTGAAAAGAAATTAAAATTTTAAATATATGGTATTAAAGTTATATTACTTAAGTATCGCTTAATGCAATGACAAGTTCTATACTTCATCATTAAATCAGAAATCAACAGACATATGACAAATACAAGATTTGAATTAAAAATATACACCTAAGACCCAAACACCATCATTAGCTTAAAAGGACTTTGTTGTCACATGTATGCTGGGCTGCTAAAGCAGCGAATTACTTCCAGCTTTCTCAATCTGTGTAGAAGTAGAGTAGCTAAAATTAACAATAAAATTAAAATGACACTACAACTGTTAAGAAAACAATTTATAATTAAGAAAGTGAAACAACTACAAGCAGAGCAAAGCTGCTCTCAAACCAAAATGCTAAACTTTGTTGTTCCTTTAGTGAGCTATCTTCTACAAAATCTCACTCTTTAGTTTTCTTTGGTCAGACATAAGACTGTGCAAAGTGAAACTGTATGCCAGGAGTCTTATAGATGTTATTACTCCATTTAAGTAAATTCAAAAAGAAATATGAGTTGTCTTTCTAATAAGATACCAAAATATGAATGGACAGATAGACAGTGGTATTAACTGCATCCCACATTCCTAAATTAATATTGCTTGTTTAAAAAAAAGTGTAGTGTATATGTGTGTGTGTGTGAGAGAGAGAGAGAGAGAGAGAGAGAGAGAGAGAGAGAGAGAGAGAGATGGAGAGGTGGTATATTATGAAACCAAAATAATTCTTCCTTTGGAATAGTTTCTTGCTTCAAAACAATTTCTTCTTAGTCTATATACTCAAGGTTCCTTTGATAGTAGAAGGTAACAGTGTTTCAAAGTGAGGTCAATTACTGTTATTTTTTCAATAACAATAATCAAGTACACTGAGTAACAGAATACACGTCTTTATATACAACCAGCCTTCAAGGTTACATGCTTGCAAAGTAAAGAAACAAACATAATATAAACATAACTTTGGCCTAATACTTCCAAAAATGAAGACATTAATTACATCTTACACATTCATACATTGTTAATACGAAAAGAAAGCGAGACTAGATTTTTCATCTAAACCTCAAGATAAAAGAAATAATTAAGTTATATAATTCAGTACATACTTAGTGAACATTTACTTAAAGTAAGAATATTTTAGAAGTACAAATAAAATTTTTCAAGTACAATCATATGTTTGGCACTTTTCAAATCTACATAATTAAAGAAAGAAAAACTATACTCTAAATTCTAAGTAATAACAACTTAAAGATGTGTTTCACAAGGACAGGGTTCTCTCTTAATCAGCCCTGCACACTTCAGTTGCTCATCCCATAGAAACTATCCCACGAATTATGCTGAAATACAGTGAATTGTCAGCCAATATGTCCAAAGATTTAAGCTAGTCTGATCCCTGTTAGTATTTAGGGGACTC
>NW_011889078.1:822387-822903 GCF_000151845.1 Pteropus vampyrus
GGATTGTTCAGAATGGACAGTAGACCTCACTTTTCTATAAACTGAGGAATATTCTCCTGTCCTACCTTAATAATCTGTCTTCTTTGGCAAAGAAATCACCCTTAGGTGTCTCCAAATTTATCTTATTCCTTATGCCAGATGCCCCGGGGTCCTTAAGTATGTCTCTCCCTGAAGGCTGGCTGTGATCTCCCAGCATTCTAGGAAGAGTGTAGCCACTTGGTATTGTAAGAACTCCTGGTTCCACCCAAGGGGCCCTATCACACCACAAGGTTATCACCATTTCTCAATATCTAAGGAGCTAAGAGACGGGGAAAAAAATGTTTAGGTTTAATTGATTAAAAGGTTGAGACACAGTGTCATGAACAAACATTTGATCAGTGATAGATGGCCTAATTCAATCAATTAAGTTCTCTGGAACATAACTCAAGTACCTGAACTAGAACCGAATCCCTGATCTCTCTCTGGCTTTAGTCATACATTTAGTTATACATTTAGTTATACAAAACAAAGTGATAG
>NW_011889078.1:822953-826038 GCF_000151845.1 Pteropus vampyrus
AGAGAGAGAGAGAGAGATGGAGAGGTGGTATATTATGAAACCAAAATAATTCTTCCTTTGGAATAGTTTCTTGCTTCAAAACAATTTCTTCTTAGTCTATATACTCAAGGTTCCTTTGATAGTAGAAGGTAACAGTGTTTCAAAGTGAGGTCAATTACTGTTATTTTTTCAATAACAATAATCAAGTACACTGAGTAACAGAATACACGTCTTTATATACAACCAGCCTTCAAGGTTACATGCTTGCAAAGTAAAGAAACAAACATAATATAAACATAACTTTGGCCTAATACTTCCAAAAATGAAGACATTAATTACATCTTACACATTCATACATTGTTAATACGAAAAGAAAGCGAGACTAGATTTTTCATCTAAACCTCAAGATAAAAGAAATAATTAAGTTATATAATTCAGTACATACTTAGTGAACATTTACTTAAAGTAAGAATATTTTAGAAGTACAAATAAAATTTTTCAAGTACAATCATATGTTTGGCACTTTTCAAATCTACATAATTAAAGAAAGAAAAACTATACTCTAAATTCTAAGTAATAACAACTTAAAGATGTGTTTCACAAGGACAGGGTTCTCTCTTAATCAGCCCTGCACACTTCAGTTGCTCATCCCATAGAAACTATCCCACGAATTATGCTGAAATACAGTGAATTGTCAGCCAATATGTCCAAAGATTTAAGCTAGTCTGATCCCTGTTAGTATTTAGGGGACTCCCAAACATATCCTATGAACCCTCTTAACACATTATAAAACAACAAAGGAGAAGGACTCAGAAAATGAGACTCTCCTGCTGTAAGGTCAACATGACTCCAGTCTGTCTACATAGCAAACTGTAAACGACCTCAAACTCTCAGCTCTCTCCTAAAACATTCATCCCCTCCCTTCCTTCTCTTTCCTGTCATCCTTCCTCACTTTGCTACCTTCAGAAAGTACTTCAAGAGAACTTGAAATAAGGGACAAAAGATCTCCTCCCTCTCCCTTAACTCCACACTGACCATCTCTGCCAGTTCTACTGTCACAAAGCAGAAGTTCTCTGCTGTCCTGTGATGGATATTCAGGCCTCTTAATCTTGTTTCTGCCTCAGCGATAATATACCTCAAGATAGATGACAGTAGATAGATGGAAATTTTCCTTTCCAAACCCAGTAAACATTTATTTAGAGTATCCTGTATATAAATAGCTCTAAATCCACATTTCTAAATCTACCTCTCCCTTTGCCACAAACCTTTAGAAAAAATTAAGAAATGCAAGTGTGATCTCACCTGCGCTATCCCAAGCAGTCAAACTTTTCAAACTCTTCTTTTAGAGACAGAAGACCTACTAGAGTAAATACAAAAGGAATGTGTCCCTCATTTAAATCAGTCACCAGGGCTGATGATTTTCCCTTTTTGGTGTTTCTCCAGGTCTCTTCCCCAGGCTTTGGCTCAGATCTCAATTAGCTCATGAGACTAAACTCCACTTTTCTTTCTGCCATAACATTTTTGGCATTCTAACACATCCTCCACATAGCAAATCCATCTTTCAGCTGTCCTTGGTTTGATACTCTATGTAGATTACTGAGGCTTCTGGTAATTTGAGTTCATTTTAATTCCAAGGCCTTTTCATAATTGTACTTTCTCTAAATACCCTAGTCACTATCCTCAGGCCTGCTGTCTTCTCCCTTTGCCCTCATATTGCTCCCTCCATATAATAACATCCCTCTTGTTAGGTACTGAGATAAATGGAATTCATTCACCATTCAAAATTCCAATCCATTCCAGAACCATACATACATGTTTCTCCTCATCCTAAACTCCATCAAGGGGCATGTGTGTGTTTTAAAGTTGATCAAAAAACAGCCTGTCCATATTAATCTGACCCACTTTGAATATTCCCTATAACTCTATCACTGGCTTTAGAATTTGGGTAAGTTAAAATTCTATGCAATTGTATTAGCTGTTTGAGAAATTTCATTATACATTGTTTATATGTTTATCCAGTATCTTTTAATTAACTGGTTTGAACTTTAATGGAGATTGCTGTAGACGACAACTTCCATTTAGGGAAGGCTTTCAGTGCCTAGGAGAGAGTTCCCGTTAACCAGCATTAGATGTTCATAACATTGATGATGAAGCAACATCCGACATGACTTGTACCAGAATTAGACAAAATATGTCATTTACATGCAAAAAATTGAGAGTCACTCCATTCAATAAATAAAATTCCTTAGCTCTCATTGTTATCTTAGCCTCTAGAACTTTTATAACTTCCTAGATTAGCGATTTTTCCCTGGGGCTTTTCCTAATATCCACAAGTGCCACAATTCGCAACACTCCCCGCTTAGCAAACTCTGTTCCAAGTAATTTAAAGCATTCATGATTTTTCAAGTGATCTTTATAAAGCAAGTCCTAACCAGTCCTCCAGGGGTGAAATTTATCACACTTAGACACCTCCGACCCTAATCCCTAAACCTTGACTGTTTACACTAAGTAAGTCGACTGCCGCCATGGTCCCCTCTTCTTTAAACTCTTATCACCCCCTTCCATGCAATCTCCCTCTGGATGTCTACAGGACAACTTGAAATTTAGAATTACGCTACTAACAGTTGTAGGCGGGCTGGGTCTATTCCCCGGGTGGCCTGGCCGAGAATAATGACCCCTTTTCCAACCCGCCTTTGATGGCCGCTGTCCAAAGTCCCACAGCCTCAAACCTAAGGGCACAGCCAGCCTTGGGGTGCTCGTGGACAGCACCCTGACCCTTTAAAAGCCTGGGCCCCCACCTCGACGCCCCACTATTAGTGTCCCAGGGATTAAAAGCAAGAAGGCTGCAACTTTCAGATTGCATAGTTGAAAAATCTGCCCCCATGTTCTCGTAGAGGTGGGTAGTTGTGGTCTGGTCAGTTGTTTTCACAGCTGGCCAAGTCAATCATCCTCTCTTAAAAGCTTATTTGACAGGTGAGAAATTCCTCATCTCCAGACTATCCCAGGAACTCCTCAGCATCAATCAGAGCTAGGAGAGGGGCCTGAAGGGGATGGGGGTGGTGATGAGATCGTGCTGAGCGTGTCCCAGGGGAAAACTGGTGCAGGA
>NW_011889078.1:826088-826952 GCF_000151845.1 Pteropus vampyrus
CATCCAATAATTATTACACCATTAGCATGTTTGATTTAGACAACCTAGGAAAAGGTTTTAATTTTTTGGTATATCTAACACTGACAGTTTAAAAATCCTTCTAACACTTTAACCTAAGGGTTTAATCTTTATTAACAACTAATGGAAAATATGTGCTTCTTAAGAAAGTCTAAAATTTACATCAACATAAATCTAACAGAATAAATTTCAAGAAAAAATTCTTTAAAATCAACTTAAAGGATTTACAAAAAAATACATAAAAAGCAAACTGATTTAACAGTATATGGATTTCATATTTGAATAAATTGATGTTTTATTTGATGTGCAAATATGTTTTTGTCTATGACTTATCTTACTAAGTCAGGCTTTGACTATATGCCAATTCTCATTGTTTATGAAAAAGGAAATAGACTCAGATCTTTACTTCACATATTTAATAATACCCTTTTAACTGGATTTGAACTATTATTTCTGTGACAAACTTAGTATAATTATCCTTGAACACAGAGTTGAAATGCGCAGGTCGACTTATACATGAATATTTATTTTAAAAAATAAATACTGTACATGTATTTTCTCTTCATATTTTCTTAATATTGTTATCTTTTCTCTAGCTTACTTTATTGTAAGAATACAGTATATAATTCATATGACATGTGTTAATCAACTGTTTATATTATCGGTAAGGCTTCTGGTCAACAGGAGGCTATTAGTGGTTAAGTTTTGGGAAAGTCAAAATTATACATGAATTTTCGACCTGCTTTAGGTAAGGTTTTATAGGGCTAGCATCAATAAGCCCCTCATTGTTCAAGGGGCAAATATATATTAAAGCAAGCTTCAATCGTCTTAAGGTATAACATTTCA
>NW_011889078.1:829491-863585 GCF_000151845.1 Pteropus vampyrus
AGAAAACCATTGTGTATTTTTCTTTTGTATTTGGTTATATTTTATTTTGTTCTATTTTATTTATTTGTTCGTGTCTTGAACTCAGTTTCTGGCCTAGAACAGGGCATTATAAAGGTAGTTTTCTCTTACAGCCTTGTTCCCAGAGTCAGTAATGGAGCCTTGAATGTCCTCAACAATATTGTGTCATCCACTGATTTATTTTCTCTGGGTTTGATGGTATGGGAAGGCCTACCGTGTCCATTGGCATTTTACCTGCTCACTTACTTATGAAGTGGTTCTCTTCATCCATGGTAACGTATAATTTTCCTAACCAGGATCCGATAAGCTGGAAAAATGGTGGAATTATTCTTGATGCAGTGCCCTTTGGAATTCTCTAGGAAATTTTTCTAATGTCAGAAAAATGAATTTTATTTTCTTTCGAATTTGGAGTCAAGTCAATATGCCCACAATTTCCTACTACCAGAAAAAAAAAAAGTTTGCTGGTCAGTTTACAAGATACTCACAAAAGCTAGTTTTGCTAGAGGTTCAGGAGAGTTGAAGACATTCATGTTTTGTAGATATCACGATGAATTAGGGCTTTCTCTGTGCCAGGCACTATACTGGCACCAATGTGCAGCTGTGAAGATGGACAATATCCCTACCATAACAAATCACATTAAAAAGGCAAAAAAATCGTTTCTGATAATAATAATTGCAATGAATAAAAATAATACGATAGTAACGAGAATTTCTTGAGAGAAGGAAGATGGAGAAAGGGGCACTATTTTGAATGGGATGCAGGGATGAGAGAGGTTTTACCAAGTTTACATTTGAGCCCAAACCTGGATGTTGAGAGGAGCCAGCCTGAAGATCTGGGGGAATTACACTCTAAGCATAGGGAACAGCTAGTGCAAAGAGCCTAACACAGGAATGTACTTGGCATTTTCAAGGTACAGGAAAAGAGGGACAAGATGGCGAGATGAACTCAGAACTGGCAGAAGCCAGATCACAAAGGGTCTTGAAAGCCATGGTAAAGAATTTTTATTCTATTCTTGGTGCACTGCTGAAGCATTGAAGCATTTTAAGCCAGGGATTGATAAGATTTAATTAGCATTTTTTAAAAGATCATACTTTGGCCACTGTGTATAAGAGAAATGAGTCAAAGCTTATTGACAAAAAGTTAGGGAGGAAGCAAGTTTTGGGAGAAATATGATTTCTGCTTTGACCATATTGAGTTTGAGATGCCACTAGCCATTCAACCTAGAAATAATGACTAGAGGTTAATAGAGCCCAGAATTCAGGAAAGAGAGCAGAGCCAGAAATACATTTGGATAGAAATCCTCAGTGTGTAGACGTTTCAAAATGAGATTAGATGAGATCTCTAGAGAGAAGGGGCAGGAACTCTGATGCCCTACTTAGTAAGAAAATAAATGGTGTAAATAACTGCTTCTTATACTCTGATTTCTCAATAGTATGGAAAGTTCTTGTAGGGTGTTGGGAGTAATTCAGAAGGAAACAGGGGCAGAGGAGAGAATCTAAAGAAGCCTGGAGAATTAAAATTGCTTTTAATAAACATAAATTACTGAATGCAAAAGAGTGAATACAGAGAACCAAGAAGGGGAGGGTGGTGGAGGAGGAAATCTCAAAACCACTGGAGCCCTCCATAACAAGCAGAAAATTCCCATGGAGTTGGTTATTGCTGTTTCTACAGTAAGCACCTGAGATTTGACAGTTTGCCAAGTGTTGCCCACTTTTGCTGAATGACAAGAGAATATACAGATACAACAGATAATACCTGAAAGAAACCTGGTATGTATCTCTGGTGACTTTGAAATTATACATAGAAAACTTGAAGGATTTGAACGAATTCAGTGGTTTTAATCCCTTTTTGGATGTTTAAACTTTGGAAAAGAAAAGAAGATATGGAAGCAAAGAGCCGCTTATATGATATTCATAGAATGGGATTTCATTTTTTTTTTTTTTTAGCGTGGCTAACATTCCCGGAATAATGGACTTCTGGCATTGGCTGGGAGTATCATCTTAGAAAGAAAGTTCAATGTTCAATGCCCTAATCAAAACTCCCTGCAAAAGTGACTTGGGTATGTAGAAGTGTGCAGAGATACTGACAACGATTTCCAAAGATGAATGATAATCTCATAGGATGTTCTTCAAAAGAGGGTTGGATGTTGAAATAATTTGGGAAATAACTGCATATATTTTATGTTTATTGTATAGCATATGAATTAAATTATTTAAATTCTCAATATTAAATAACATATATAGGCACCAAGAAGTCCTCTACAAAAGTTTTATTTCATTTAACCCACTACATTCTAGACACATTTTTTTTTTTACCTCAGATCTCCACTGGTTTTTTTCGTGTTGTTATTATTGTTGTTGTTGTTGTTGTTGTTTTTATCACGTAGCATCTTAAATTTTCACAAATCTAGAGTTCCACAGAACAGACTTTGGAAAATGGAGTACTATCCAACAAATAAAAAAGAATTTAGGTTAAAAGTTGAAAGTAAAGAAAAATTCTCAGATAAATTAAAAGCAGTTCTTCTACTTTGAAGAAGAACATGAATGGCTAGAACAGAAGCATTCTGTTGGGAGTGTCCATTAATTCACAATTAATAATCAGAAAAAGGATTGAGAATAACCTCACTTGAATGGGATTCAGTCTAGAAGCACTATATGCTTTGTCCAGATGGAGAAAGAAAAGTAAATAGAAAAAAATGCAGTCCTATGGCTGAAAGGAACCTATCCCGTAGTACAACCATTTTATAGCCTAAGAAACTGAAGATCAAGAAAATTTATGTATCGATGTGGAAATCAGAAGTTTGAAGGAGAAAGTGAGGTCCCAGGATATCTTCCTTTTTATACAATTGAGCACTGCAAGTTGTAAGCACGAGAATAAAAATGATAGATGGACCATAGATAATTAACATATACAATACACATATTATATTGTTGTTTGTTTACTTAATAGTGTTCTATAAGAGCAGTTTAAATAAGGATAATTTCCCAAAACTGGCACAACAGAAAAATAAGGTCCAAATGGAGATCAACCACACACACATCAATCAGAATCCTCTGCTAGAATCTGAGCATGTGACAAAATGTTGCCTTATCTTGTTGATAATTTCATGGAAAATAAAAGAGAAAAAAATGAACTTGAGAAGTTAATTTTCGCCAAAAGAAAATTTGATTTATTCTTTAAGAAAGCAGATTTCCAAAATTCAAAGAAAACACAGGTATAATCCTAGAGTCAGAGACCTCAGGAGGCCCTCGAAGACAGGATTTCAAGTATACAATCACAAATGATCCAGATCCAGGTGAAGAATGGCTCAGACACCAGTGTGACTACACTTTAAGTTCTAGACGAGTACAGATCTGCAAAGAGAATGAACAAAAAGAGACCTTAGCCATATGAGCAAGAGTAAATAAAAATAAAGGTTATCCAAAGCAAAAAACAAAATGTACTAGCTATACGTGAGAGTGCCAAGTTTTTAAACACCCACTCTGAATATTTAACGTACATGCAATAATTGAATTCTTCATTTTAATTTTTAATTATGTGAGGTTAAACATTAATGTGCTGCTTATTGATCACTAAGATGTCTTCTTTGAATATTATATTGTTACTTATGTTTTATGTTAAATATTTGTTTTCTGCTTATTAATGAATAAGAAATTGTTATATATAAATAATGATATTCCTTTGTTATTGATAAAAGGCAGATGCTTTTTGCCACAAACCTTTTAATTTGGGGGGGGGCTATAGCTTTCAAACTGCTTTATAAATGTCTTTTTATGCCTTTGTTTAGATTGTTTAGAAAGGTATTCCCTAATCTGAGATCAGAAAAATATCTACCTATGGTTTTTATTTTCCATTATTAGTTACTATTATTTTGTTTTTTAAGAACTTTAATCAACCTGGGAGTTATCTGAGTACATGTGTTGATTTCTAGACCTGTTTTTTCCTAAAAAGTCAATTGTCTCAGCTATTGGAGGACATTTTTATTTGCTTTTATATTTAACAAGGGGTAGAAGTGATAGATCCAGCTTCCAGTGTTTAGCTTTAAGTTGTAAAAAGTATCCTAACTTTTATTTTTCTAGTTTTTAAAGGCACGAATGAACTTTAAATTTTTTGTCCAAAATGTTGAAGCTTTTACTTTTCACACACATACAAAATACCTACATTTACATTTCTATTTTACATCTTTTTTTTTTTTTTTTTTGGGTAGACTTGATTCCCTAAACATCATTCCTTCCTGGACAATAACAACTTTGACTCTGCTGTTCTAATAAGAATTAACATCTGCTGGCTCCAAGGTATCATAAAATTTGTTAAGGTCCCCTGTAGAAAATGGAATGAAGCACTTTTTCTTTGGACTGCAATATACTAAGCAAGAAAACTGTTGTTTAGAATTGACAACTCTAATTGTGCGAATTGGCTTTTATTAAATCCGACATTCAAATTCAGAAACCATTAACAGAAGCATATATATTTTTTATAAAGATGTAATTATTTTCGTCCTGTTTTCAAGGCCCATTAGTTACACGGATATAAACTTTTCCTCCTTTCTTATTGGATCTTACTTGTTTTCATAGCTCAATATTTTTAAACTATGAATATCAAATACATCCATTAGTTGATAATATTTCATAACCTAATTTATTCCCTTTAGTATATGTCATTTTGTGAGACTTTACATTTTTTATCAGTACATTTTATAAAAGACTGACTAAATTTTGAAAAATTAATAAAAAAGAGTAAAGGAGGTACAATTAATCCAAAGTTATTTATTGGGCTCCTTCCTGGAAAAAAATATTTTTGAGATGAAATTTATTGTGTGGTTTCTAATGCTTGATTTGGAAAATGAACTTTTTAAGGGAAAGAATCTGGCAGATTTATTTCCTCATGACATAACCAGGAAAAATAGTTTTAATAGTTTAAGAAAAAATAATTTGCTTTTCTTGGCTTGGAAAAATTTTAAATGGCATTATTTCTAAAATTCACTTATTACTATAAAATTCATATTGCACTAGGATGAAAGCCTGCATATTAAAATGAAGTCATTTATATCGACTTAAAGCCAATATTTTATCTAGTTATCATGCTGCATTTTCTTTATTAATTCTTATCCTCAAATATAGAATTATAAAAATCATATTGTTGCAACCACAGTAAATATTTCCTACACTTTACTATTTTTAAATTGAATTTTTACACATTTGATCACATGCATTCAAACTGCCTCATACAGCTTTAAGTAGACTATTTACTTCTTAAATTAAATATTAATTTGATATTAATTTTAAATATATAATTTTTTTAATATTTATGTGACATCATACATACTTTTTATGACTATATTTTGTTTTGTTCAATCGGTCATCCAGACCACCTAGGAAAAATGAAGACCTCATAAATAGAAAAAAGAAAAAAATCATTGTTTTAGATTTGTTTCAGAATGTATTCACAAAAAGAATTATGTACTTTACTCTTTTAGATAAAAGAAGAACATTCTAGAGTACTTTAACCTTTGCTCTCTGCTTGCTCTGATTGAATGCCGAAGTCGACAAGTGTAGATAATGGAATTTAAATGCTTGTTAGTTTGTCCATGCAATAGCAGTCCTATTGCTACCTAAAACATCTTCCTTCTCTTTATTTCAATATGTGTTTATGTATAACTAACCTAGCAAGTTGAACTTTAAAAAAAAAATTAGTTATTGAAATAAATTTTACCTGCTTTGGAGAAATAGAACAATTTAAGTCACCAATAAGGAATATTCATTTTAATCTTTATTTCCTTTGCCATATTTTAATTTTATATAGATATTAAATATTTCATAATTAAATTATAAATACATTTATGTAGTTTTATGAACACCTGTGTCCTTTTCAAAAAAAAGCTATTTTAATAAATAGGTAGTACTAGTATCTAAACTAATATCCATGATTTCTGCTATAACATTTAGCTCTAAACTTCCTCACAGCCAAAACAAAAAAAGGAAAACAATGTTTTCTATTTTTTATTGTCTGACTTTAAGCAAAAATTTTGGATGAAATTATCACAGGTGTCCATATTACACAAGACAGAAAAACGTTTGATTTGGACTTAAACTTTGATTTAGCTTCCTAACGGCAAACTTGTTTCACTCACCTTTCTGTCTCTTGGTGCCAGAACATTACAAAGGCTCATTTGATGTGCTTTCTGAATAAAACTGTTCAACTACAGTTTGAAGATTAAAAATTTGCAAACTTTTTTTCCAAGATGGAAAAACGTTCACCCTGTTTAAAAAGCTAAAGTCACAGAAACCAAATCTAAATCAGACAGACATTTCCCTGTGAGACTCGTTTAATGAAGTTCAAAGAAATTCTATTCTTCTGATCTAGTCTGACTCAGATTGACACAGTCAGCTTCTCTATTTAGATATGCTTATAGCACTTTCTTCGAGCTGTTACTCTAACACCTATCACATATACTATTGATTTTACTTGTATCCTATACCTGTGGGAACCATTTTGCAATCATCTCCACATATACCTCCTCAAGTGTCTTCGGAACCAATTATTATATCTGGCATAGAATAGGTGCTGATACTTGGGAATAATTCAAAATTGTTTACTGAATGAGTGAATGACAAGCTTAAAGTGCCTCCCAAAAATGTAACATAATCCAAAGGCCTCATTCTCCAAAATCAACTACCTTGGCTGTACTTCTATTTTAGAATAACATGTATTGTTCTTTTTATGATTATAAAAGTAATGTATTTTATTTTAGAAAAACAAAAATATAAATAAAAATATAAAAATCAACTATAATTTTCTAACTCAGTTAACATTAATCTTCTTTTCTCTTTTATTTTCCTATGTGAGTGTGTGTGAAATCATATTAAAAATGTTTTTAATACGATTTTTAAACTGATTATGCCAAAGCATTTTTTTTCTAACGTTATTAAATATTCTTTGGAAACATCATTTTGGATGGCTACAGAGTATTCTAGACTATGGTTTATGACTCCCTATGCTGGAACTATTTACCTTATTCCTGTTTTTGCTAGCATACTTTTCTAATGTGAATAATAGCACTATTACTTGGGCAGAAAATATGTTCATAAAATAAAGATTTAGAAACAGTTGCAAGAAAAAATATAAATAAGACTAATCATTTATAGTAAGGATTAGGTCTGCTAACAAGAATTATATCTAGAGGCTTTTAAAATAGAATCATTTAAAGATGCAAAAAATTTCAAAAAATTTATAATAGTGAAATACATCAAGCTGATATAAAATCTTTTTAAAATGTTTTTAATTAGCAAGACATTTTGTAGGTTTTTAAATTCAATATTTAAATCAAATTGGATTCAGTAGAATATCAATTTTTCTGTCAAAAATAAAAACAGTGATGTATGCTGTATTTGGAAAGTAAGTGACATTATACACACACACATACACACAAATACACATATATAACATTATGACAGAAATTAATTAACTTCATGAAATATCATTGATGAGTGAAATTGTAAAGTATTTGCTTTGCTACTTTCCAACCATATTTTTTGTTAATTGGCTAGAAATATAAGTGCCAGTCTAATTTTCTTAATGCTGAAGTATAGTACTTTAAAAATGATCAGCACATGGCTCAAAAACAGATGGAATAAAGGACGTTTTAAATTGACTTTTTAAAACTAATTGTGTTATTAAAAAAAAAACTTTACATTTTAACAAACCAATCCTGGTTTTCAAGCTTACAAAGTCATAGGTTATTGAATAATGATACAATTGATGAAATAGTATATTTTTCAGTTAAAACATAAGCAACATTATTTGGCCTATAAAATTCACTTGGTTCATTCCTACAGTGTAATATCTCTAACTGACCCATATTTTTAGGTACTGTTAAACTGCATATCTGTGGAGCATTTGGGCAGCCCACTGCCTTGAAAAGGCTGGGTAAGACTACCATTTTTGACCAAATATCTCTCTCTCTCTCTCACACACACACACACACACACACACACACACACACACACACACACACACACAACTGTAGTATATTAGCCAAACTAAAGCTATGGGCTTTATAAAATAGCCCTAATCTCAAAACTTTAACTTTATAGAATTCACTTTCTAATTGCAGAACAGTGAATTTGGCTGTCGTACCCCCTAAAATTATGTACCCCCTAAAATTCATATATTGAAGCCCAGCCCCCTGTCCCAGTACCTCAGAATGTGATTGTATTTGGAGATATGGCCTTTTGGTTAAAAAGGAGGCCCTAATCCAATCTTCCTAATAAGAAGAGAAGATTAAGATACACAGACACTAGAGACATGCATACTCAGACAGACAACCGTGAGAAGCAGCAGCAAGAGGACAGCCATCTACAAGCCAAGGAGAGAGGCTTTAAAAGAAACCAACCCTGCTGGCACCCTGATTTGGACTTCCAGCCTCCAAAAATATAAGAAAATACATTTCTGTTGCTTAAGCCACCCAGTCTGCGGTATTTTGTTATGGCAGCCCTAGAAAACTAAGACAGTAACATAATGTATTAGGGTAGAATGAATACATTTTATGTATACATACAGAGCACAAAGGACAAAGGCCCACTTTCTTGGACCTGTAGGCCAAGTACAGTAGCCTCTCTTTCTGATTTTTTGACCTTCTTAGTTTCATCAGAAAAATGTAAGAGGGGAACATATTACTGAAAAATGTCAAGGAAAAAAACTGTTACTTAACGAGGTAATGCAACCTTGAACTTCACAATTCACAGAAAATTAGAATGAATAGACTTAAATCAAATCAATTTTGCTGTTTTTATACAACAGTTACATGTATGAGATCAATCTTAAGTTGTTATAAGACAAATTGGATAAAAGTTTATCCTTGAGGGAATGAATTGTTTTCAGGATTTAAAAAATACTTAAAATATAAATAAGAAAATGATTTTGACTTGGTATTTTATATATTTTAGAAGGGATACTACCTGGTATTATTTGTAGAATTTTAGAGTTAGAAATGGGTTTAGAGACCATCTTACCCAATTGCTTCATTCAAGAGGTGAAAAAAGGAATGCTCCAAATTACACAAATTAGAAGAGCCAGGCCAACAAATGAAAACACTGCTTTGATTACACCAGTGGTCTGCAAATTGCATTTGGCTATGCCACCCAATAGTGGCGGGGGGCGGAGGGGGGGGAGCGCATACTGTCTAAATATGTTTGTATATTTATTTGTAATTTAATATATATACACACATAAACATACACATATATATAATTATACTAATGACTGGTATAAAATATATACAAAAATAGAAATTTAAAAGTGCATTTACAGGGCTTCCAGCTCTAGATAACATGCAATAGATACATTTCTCCTTATTCCTACTAAGTACAACTAAAAGCTCTGAACATTATATATTAAAGAAACAGGGAGACTCTGAAAAATAGAGGAAAAAAAAATAGCTAAGGACTTTGATATCCAAAGAGTCACATGGATGTTCCCTGTGTTTTCTTTTTGCCCCATATGTCCAGACTTGGTGCTGGAAAAGCACACAACCCAGCACACTAATAGATGGCAGCAAAAAAAGCCCTGAAAAAAGTCTGCTTTGTCTAGCCAAAGGAGCAAGAAAGAGGAAGCCTGGTAAAATAGGAAACTTCGAGACAGTCACTGCCCTATTCCAGCCTCACACCATAGGAAAATCTCCAGGCACCCTTCCCTCCCACACACATAACAACACCCCATCGCACTGCCTGTGGGATGATATCAGAGAAGGCCAAGTGGAGAGCCTAGACGTGCAATCCTTCCAGGTGTCAACAACCTACTATCAGTAAAGAACACATGATAACCCTGGACTTCCACCCCTTTCAAGTGGTAATGAGGCATTCCTTTCCTTACTACCGGAGTGGTGTGAGAAGAGGCATTGGGACCTGAAATTCCACTCCCACCCAGCAATGAAGCGACCCTCTACACTGGAGTGACAATGGAGAATGGCTAGGGAATTGGGCTTCCACCTCCACCTGGTAATAATTAGATGGTACCTCCCTTCCCCTTCTCACAGTGTCAGAGGAGACTTGCTAAAACAGAAATAAGATCCTGAGTGTCATAACACAATATCCAAAAGATTCAGGACACAATTATAAATCACTGTCAAAATAGAACAAGGAAATCCGACCTGAATGAGTAAAGAAAATCAACAGACACCACCACCAAGATATTAATAATGTTGGAAATATCTGACAATGATTTTGACTGAGACATAAAAAGTCTTCAGTGAACAATTACAAACATTCTTGAATCAAACAAAAAAACTTCAGCAAAAAAATAAGAAGAAGGAATAAAGAAAAACCAAATGGAAATTTTATAAATGAAAATAAAAACCTGAATATCCAGGAAAAATCTCACGAATAGACTTAACAGAATGAAAAAAGTCAGGGGAAAGAATCAGTGAACTTGAAGATAGAACAATATAAATTACCCAATCTAAACAAGAGGAAAAGTAGACTGAAAAAATAATAAACAAACAAACAAACAGAGCCTAAGCTATTGATGGAATGAGATGATTATCTAACATTTATGCCACTGGAATCCCACAGGAGATAGAAAGGATGGACTTTTAAAAGTATTCAAAGAAATAATTACTGGATATGTCCCAAATTTGGTAAAAGATAAACCCAAGGAATTCCATACCAAAATATATCATAATCAAACTCCTAAAAGCTAAAAATAAAGAAAATATCTTGAATGCAGTGAAATGTTGATACCAGTATACTATTGTAAGTCATGTACATATAATATAAAACCTAAAATGACCATTAAAAATCAATATAAGGATATATACTCATACTATGAATAAAATAAAATAGAATTACTTTAAAAGTTCAAGTAAACACACAGGAAGACAGGAATATGAAACAAAAAGAAAAACAGATAGGAAAACATAAAACAAATAAAATAACATAAACCCAGATGACACTTCACCTCTAAAAAGAAAAACAATTCAAATGACAGTGGATTTCTCATCATAAATTATAGAGGCTAGAAAGAAGAGGCACAATATTGTTTAAGTGTTGAAGAAAAAGATCTGTGAACACAGAATTCTGTATACAATGAAAATATCCTTTAGGAATAAGGGGAAATCAAGACATTTTCAAGTGAAAGAAAACTACAGAGAATTTGTTTCCAATAGATCTACCCTAAAAAAATGGCTAAAGGAAGTTGTTAAAACAGAAAGGAAATGATAAAGGAAGGAAACTATAATAAGTTACATATATAGAATATAAAACCTAATACAACCACTAAAAAAATCAATATAAAGATATACACTCGAACACACTACAAATAAATAAAAATTGAATTATAAAAAAAGTTCAAAGAACACACAGGAAGGCAGGAATATGAAACAGAAAAAAACAGATAGGAAAACAAAAACAAATAAAATAACAGCTATAAACCCTAATATGTCAATAATTACATTAACTGTAGATAGATTAAATATACTAATTAGATAGATTGGCAAGGTGGATTAAAAATCATGACAATATGGGCTGTCTACAAAAACTCACCTCAAATATAACACTATAGAAAGACTGAAAGTAAAAGGATGAAAAAGATATACCGTGTAAACATTAATGAAAAGAAAGCAAGAGTGCCTATATAAATGGAAGATAAAATAGACTTCAAAGTGAAGAAAATTACCAGGGACAGAGACATTACATAATAATGAAAGGAAGAATCTACAAAGAAGTCATAGCAATCCCAAATGTATATGTACCAAACATTAAATCTGCAAAATGATTGCAAGAGGAAAAAATGGATAGAAGTAAATGGAGAAATAAACAAATAGATACTTAGAGTTGAAGATGTCAATGCTCTCCTCTTAACAAATGATAAAACAACTAAGCAGAAAAAAAGTTTATAAAAGAAATCAGCAACAAAATCAGCACGCCAAAACATACTTTGCCAATTTCTTTAAAAATTAGACATCCATTTAACACACAACCTCGCAACCACAAGCCTGGACACTTATCCTAAAGAAATGAAAACCTGTATATAAATGTCCATGTACTAGTTAATTTGTAATAGCTGAAAGTTAAAAACAATCTAAATTTCCTTTAATAGCTAAACCAAGTCTTGAACATCCATACCATAGAATACTGCTCAGCCTTAAAAGGGAACTATTGATACATGCGACAAATTAGATGGATCTCAGAGACACTGTGGTGAATGAAAAAGTATAACATCAAAAGGTCACATCTTGGATGAATCCATTTATAAAACATTCTCAAAATGACAAAATTGTAGAAATTGAGAAGAGTAGTTGCCAGGTGTTAGAGATAGTAAAGGGATAGGTCTGTAACTACAAAAGGGTAGGACAAGGAAGGCAGATCTTTGTTGTGATAGAATATTTCTATATCTTGATTGCAGTGATGCTACATGAATCTACAGATGTGATAAAATGGCACAGAACTACACACACACATTATTTTAATATCAGTTTCCTCATTTTGATATTGTGCTATAGTTGCATAAGATGTAATCTTTGGGAAAAATACAGTGAATGGTACATGGGACCTCTCTACACTACTTTGCAAGCCTCTTTGAATTTAAAATTCTTTCAAAAAAATTTAAATAAGTAAATGTATTTAAAATAAATTCAAATAGCAATTTAAAATTTTTATTTTTGCCCTTTATTATCTTTCTCATTCCCCTTTGTACACACACCTACTTGAGAGATTAATGCTTGAATCTTATATATGTTTTGTGTGAATCCTGAGGACTATCAGAAATGCTAAATAGATTGACCATAATTTTCTAAGTGTGTTTTTCATAATAGTTGCCAAAACAATTGATTGCAATGGCAGAGATGGATTTAAGCTTCAAAAGCTGTTTCTTGGAAGCTAAAAATGTAGAGAAAAAGAGAAGTGTCTCCTTTGTAGTCGATCAGAGAATAAAAAAATCTCTATAAGCATATCTGTATGAGATAGGACACAAGTGAGATCTAGATTTCAACAGATTTTCTACCATTTCAGTCTTTCTTGATAGAACAAATCTATCTTATGAAAAGTGAAGTGAGTCAATAACTTTATGTGTTTTTTAATTAAATTGTATCTAATTATTTGGCTATAATCATAGACTGATGACATATGTCCAGGACTTATGAACAGAAGTATTTTCAATATAAGAGAACTTAGTACCTAAAATAAAGCACAGTGAAAGGTCCATGTCTGAGGCTGGCCTGCTTTTGTCCCAAATTCTTGGTAAAGGTAAAGACCATAGTTCCTAAGGAATCCAGAAAGAGCAGAAAAGGATCTAAATAATTATCTGATAGTACTAATGTTGGTTGTGATGAGGAATGGAGAAAGTTAAAAAGAGAAGTTTAGCCAAAGTCAAATATCTCAGAGAAGCCCTGATATTAACTTGCTGAAATTTTTGGTTCAAAAAATTAAAAACTAGTGTACATAAAAGAGTAAAAAATTGAATGTATTTGTCACATTTTGCCAACTTCGAGTGTAAGGTATCAAAAAAGTTTATCTCAGATCTGGAATTCTTTTCCTCAGGAGGTTCTTTTTCTGTACGTTTTTATGAGCCTCTGTCTTCTAATGGAGGTTTTCGCTACAAGGTAATAAAGCTCACTGTTAGCTATTATATCTTCCTTTTTTCCTGAGAAGATACTCTACTTATTCATTAGTTTTTAAAATTTAAAATTTATGGACTCATTTAAAGTGTTGAAATCTTTTATTATTTATTTTGACACTCAAATTTTCCTATTTGGCCAGCGAAGCCCTCCAGATGATTCTCATGTCCTTTTGATGTATCTTTATCATTGAGTATTCTTACTTTTTTGGCACAAAAAGACATTCCAGGCTCACTTTGTCCTCCATCCTTACCCTTGGAGTCAGCCATTTCCCCAAGAAGTTCTGTTTCTTTGCAGTGACCAGAAACCAAGATCAGAGCCCTGCCTGGTAGTGCTTATTGCTACTGCTGGGTCTTTCCTTCTAGCTCCTCTTAGGTGATAGAACTAGGAAATATATGTATGTATATATATGCGCATACACATAAACATTTACACAGTCATACTTCTATAACTATTTTTATATCCATTTGTATAACTACATTATAAAACAATGAGTTCATATTGATAACTCTAATTATAATATAATATCTCAGGGGTTTCTAGATTTCTCCTTTTCTGAGTTTGTTAATATTTTCTTCAGCATGAGAAACTGGTTCATGTCAACCTTTATATTTTTATTCATTTGTTCAATTAATTTATTTTTTCCATGAAACCAATCTCTCTCAACAACACTGGCTCACCCTTTATCTCCACATAGTGCAACCAACACTACCTGTGTCCTGGACCACAAAGTCTGCTGGCCTGTATCTCTGTGTAGCTCCCTGTCCCTCTTCATTCCTTTCATTCTTAGTGGCAAAGCCTGCTGGCCCATGCACTAACCCTATCCCCCTTCCCTGTAGTTCCATATCCTTATCTTTTGGATCATGGTCCTGTGCTTCCACGTGGTTCAACTCTCTCTTATTGCCCCATCTCCCCAGCTACTGTATAATCCCTCCATGATTTTCATTGCTTTTCCTTTATTCTAAATGTTTAACATTTGCTTCTAGAATCATTTCTCTCCTATCTGAAGAGCCTCTTTTAGCAATATTTTTAGAGAAATCTGTTGGCTACATATGAATTCTTTTAGTCTTCCTTCACCTGAGACTATCTTTATTGTACCTTAATTTCTGAAATAGATTCTCACTAGGTACAGAATTCTAGCATAACAGATGCATGGTGTGAGTCAGTGCTCCACTTTTGCCTGGATGGTGTCAGTGAAGCCCAGCAAGAAACTACACACGCACATACACACTCACTCAGCCCTTGGGCTACACTTCACCAGGAAACAGGCTTCTAAAAGATTAAATAAGGCTCTAGAGTCTCATACCATAAATCCAAAATGGCCAGGATACAATAGAAAATCACACATCATACCAGATGAATCACAACATGAATGAGAGAAAATAATCGACAGTTTCCAATACTGAGAAGAATCAGTTGTTGGAATTATCTAACAAGAATTTTAAAGGAACCATTATAAAAATGCATCAACAAGCCATTTTAAATTTTTTTGGAACAAAAGAGAAGGTAGAAGACATATTATAAAATAACCGAAATGAAGATGACAAAACTGAAAAATACAATATCTGAAATATAAACTCACTTGATGGGCTCAATAACAGAGTGGGTATGACAGAGGATAGAATCAGTGGACTTGAGGATAAATCAATAAAATTTATATAATCTGAACAACAAAAAGAAGATAGACTGAAAAAAAGTTTTAGAGATTGATGGGATAATACAAAAGAGCTATTATTTGTATCATCAGATTTCCAGAAGGAGAAGAGAGAAACAGCAAGACTGAAAAAGTATTCAAAGAAATAATGGCTGAAAATTTCCAAAATTTGGTAAAAGACATAAACTGATAGATTCAAGAGGCTAAGTGAAACCCAACTAAGATAAAACCAAAGAATTTCATATCAAGACATCATAATTAAACTTCTGACAAGTAAAAGCAAAGAAAATACGTTGAAAGCATCCAGAGCATCCATGACCTTTGGGTAAAACGATTCAAATGACAGTCAATTTTTCATCAGAAACCAGGGATGCCAAAAGGATGTGATACTATTAAAGGCAAGGAATTGGGGAAGTGTATGATAGTCTCAATATAATGGGCCTGAAGAATGCAATAGTTTAGGGTGAGTAGACTACTTTTAAATGTGCTGAGCTTTGAAAGAAAGAAAATGACAAGCTTAAAGTTTTAAATTCTCAGCTCAAGACATTCGAAAAGCCAGGGCGATAAAATGATTATCCTAAAATTAGCTCTCATCTCTGCAGGGCTGATGAAACTGAAAATTAAATGCACAGTGTAATCCTGTGGTTTCTGAATTACGTCAGTTGAATTCAAATGGTTCCATGTCTCTTACTGAAAGTTAAGACATTGGAATCCCAATTGTAATTGAGACAAATGAGAAAACTCGGAGTACTTTAAATATCACAAGTTACTAAATATCTCTTACTAGAAGAAATGGCTTTTTATTCAGTGTTTGATGAACTGTTTCTGCCTTCCTTGAAAATTATGTAAGCATCTTACCTTGAGCAGTTACCTTGCAAGGTGGTGTAACTTTCCTTACAATCTATTCTCAATATCCGTCAATGCCTTAACCCATAATTAGTCCAGCTTACTCCAAAAGTCATTGCAACATTACACCCAGGAAGAAAAAGCATAAATATCAAAAGGAATGCAATATTTTACCAAGTTATATTGGCAAACACCTGAAGAAATATACATGGGAATAGATCATGAGATTCTAAACCAGAACAAATGCAATATAATTATATATTGAGGCAAAGTTTTGGATATAGGTTTAGAAAAAGAAAAATATGAGATAAAAAAATCAGACAGACGCAACCATCATTGAAGAGTATGCACTGTCTATTTTTTACAGGCTGAAAACAATGGTGGGAGATGCCTCATTAGCAACACTTAATCCACATAATGATAATTAGAATCATTTGACATACACCACTTTGCCTTGCTGATTGATTGGGGGGTCCTCAGGTCTGAAAAAGTTGTGCAACCACTAGAGTCTCATGTGATCTGTATAAGCAAAACAAAACAAATAAAGAAACAAACAAGAACAGCAACAACTTAGTCTGGAAAACAGATTCCAGGATTGAGCCTCCATGCCATGGCTCTGAGTCAATTCACAGCACAGAATTGCTTGAGTGGAGAGGAAGCTGGGAATTCTTAACAACAAATCCTATGATGACATTGTCTTAGAGATTCTTCCTTCAGAAACAGACTCTGAAGTGAGGATTCCTGTGCAGGTGGTATATTTTTTAAAAATGTTCCCAAGAGAAGCCATGGAGGGAGTGGAGGAAGCTAGACAGGGAAGAGGAAAAGGCAGACCAGAGTGAAATTTCAGACAACTTCTCAGTCTCAGCCTACCCATGAGAGATCTCTGGAATATAAACTGGACCTTAGAGTTTGTCCCAATTCAGGCCAAGGGGGCGAGGGAGATGAGCTTTCACAGTTTCGTATCCACAGACATTAGCTAAAAGCTGCCCCAGGTGTCCACATATATACTTCCAAGTATTCCAGTTCTCTGCATCTGCAGGCAAAGTGGTTCCATTAGCTCAAAGGCAGTTTCTAGAAGAAGAATTACAGACATTCACAGAAATGGTAAGAGAAATCTGAATACACTTATGTGGAACATTGAATAATGCCCATTATAAACATTATATAGATCACTATAAATACTGCTGTTAGCCTTCCTTCGATGGACCTGCAACACATAACTGTGCACTGAGGATTTTGTGGTCAGGTGATTTGATCTAATCCCTGGGGCCCAATATGCTATAGTGTTCCACCACATGAAGAGGATCTTTATGGGGATAGGAGGGGTCAAATGGATTCATATGGACTTGAATTTAAATCATGAGGTGGCCAAGGTTTATGAACACATTCTGTGGGTATTCTCACAATTCCTGAATAGATAGCCTCAGCAACTGGCAGAATCTCCATATGGGCTACTTAACATGTGGAGTAAGGGCTATTAAGGTAGAAACCACCAAGTGAAAGCCATGGGAGATCTTACTCCCTATGAAATAATAAAACAAAAGCAATGTTGCATTTTTTGAGGATTTGCAGAACTTAGTGCCTCCATCAAAGACTTGAAAAACTCAGGAATGGTGATTTTTATCACATCCCCATATAACTGGCTCTAGTTCGTATAGATAATTCTTGGAGAATTACAATAGTTTACTGTAAGGCAAATCCAGTAACAGCTGCTGTTCTATATTTGGTTCTATACCTATTGCTTCTTGTAGTTGCTTCTTGATTATGCCAACTGAGATGCCCATGGGTGTTATATAAAACACAAACCTCTTAATTTAGGCATACATAGTAGCAGTCCTGCTACTAATAGAAGTGATGAATACTTCAATGGGTTTAGCAAGACCTACAGTGGATTGAGGTGGGGAATGAATGAATGAATGAGAATTCTGGGCTGATCTCTAGCTGGTCTACCCCACAACCATTGGTGTCTCAAAGTCATCCAAAATGAGTCCCTAGACATTGTGGAAGAGAAGAAAGTTATCTTGTACCTGTCCAAAATCCTGATCTATAAAATCAGGAAATATAATAATAATGAATTGTTTGTGTTTTTTAAACCACTAAGTTTTAGAGTAGTTTGTTATGCAGCAACAAGTAACCCAAACACCATACCATCTTCATTTCTTCAGTAATTATATATGTTAAATACCATTCAGCATACCAACCTCTGGGTTTAAAGTACACTGGAATAAGTTTCTCTTAAATTGCATTGTAATTTCCCATTTTGTGAAAACCAAAGATGTTTTAAAAGCCACAGAAGTTGATTATTTTCAATTAATAATGTAAAAAGGTAAATAGGGACAGAAAACTTGGAGTTTGGAGGAGAAAAGATAGGAGAAGAACAAGTCAAGGGCTTACTTTAGTGATTTGCAGAGACTTTGCCGCACAAGAACAAGAAAGGAGGGGTGTTAGTAACAGTGGACAGAAGTGACAAGAGTGGTTTATAGTCCGAGGGACACACAAGAGCAGCAAGTAGAGGATGATGGTAAAGGTAGAATGAATCATGAGGTTCACAACTAGGGGACTTAAAGCAAACAGTCAAATGGAAACAGGATGAAGAGTTACTTGCAAAGACTAAATACAAAAGTAAGTGCTGTGACCTTTACTGACGTAATCAAAATCTTTACATGAATGAAAATACAAATGCAGGACAACAATCCCAATTATGTTTGGTAATTTAAATTTTCTTCAAAATTTAAAGAGCAATGCAACACATTTACTATATATTTCTTAACAACCCCATCCAGGGCTAGGCCCAGACCATAATGAAACACATTAATATTTATATGTTTTGTTATAAAATTTGTAAAAATAGATAAAGATATAGATAGCTTCATGTGAGTCCAAGTGAAGTTTTGCCACGTAATGAGTGAAGTTCAGGTTTGATTCTGGCTCTAAATGAGTCATTAAAATTTTTCGGTTTTCAGAGCTTTTTGAATTTTATAAATATGAACAAAAGATTGTTCACCTATAATAGACTAACTGTGGCTAAAGATATGTCTATAAAAAAATACACTTTCACTTGGGAAATAATCTAGTTTACTTAAGATCTAAGTTAATAAAATATATGTTTGAACATTTTAAAAATAAACTGAGGATGATTATCCTGAAACAAAATTTAGAATTATTTCTATCAAAATAGGATTAAAATTACATATAACAATTATTTCCGGCCTCTAGACAACTTTCAAATGTTATTGAATACAACAAAAAATGAGGCAACAATATAATTCAGATCACCTCCTAAGAGTTTACTGTAATAGAATTGGAACCCTAATACTTGTGGACTAAACAAAATAAAAGAAAGGAGAGAGAAGTAAGATTTAGTAAACCTCCAATTTATATCATTGTGAGAATAAATATAGCAATAAACTATTATATTTGTTTATCAACTTAGACTTCTAAGCATTTCAATATGGTAATATGGAATGATAATTCTTATTCAATTCAAAATTTGTGATACTCCACAGAAGTAATAAGTACTATACCATAGTTTCTAGCTCCATGATAGAACTATGGGGAATATAAAATAAATATGTGGCATGGTCTCTTGTCCTTAACACTTTGAAATAATTAGATAATGTTATATGGGCAGTGTGTGGATAAATGTTAAATGAACAAAATCAAGAGCCAGTGTAATGGGCTGTTGCATAGAGACAGCCTCATCTTCCCTTTTCAGATGAAGAATTAAACTTGTACAAAGCCATACAACACATTATTATCAAAATCAGTTTCCTTTCCCTCTGGCTGGGCCTCTGCCTACTCCCCTATCCTGCCTTCAGGGAAGTCTTTGAAAGTCAACTGGGGAGGTGAAGTGGAGGACTAATTTGAAAGATTGTTGTCTCTGGCAAAGAAAAACACTGAGAAAAAAGGATTCTATGGATGAGGGTTCCTGTTAGAACAATATTTTTTGGCCAAACTAGACTTTGGAATGATATGGAGTAGGCACAACTCTCGTGATCATGTTTTATTCTTAATTTTTAAAAAAGTCACACTCCACTTGCAGTGTTTAAAGTTTGCAAAATAAACTGATATGACGAGCATCATTTTTCATTTATTTTGTCTATAAATGAAACACCATCTACAAACCGCCAGAGCAAGGTTAATGTTTTCTCTTATGAAGTCCCTAGGCAGAAAGCTTATCTTGTGACAAATTTTTTGACGATGTCTTCATTTGTGACTTTCAAAGTTTATTTTGTAGAAAGCCCTTAAAAATAAATTACTGCATTCTAAGGTCAGCTTTGTTTCCACTTTCAAGGGCTTACCAAAAAAAAAAAAAAAAGAGCTTACCAAAGACTGTAACAAAATCTTTGAGAACACAGAATCCTGCAGCTGTTTGAGAGGCTGCTACTTGGAATAACGTTAAACAATGAAAAGGAGGTGTATTTGTTTGTATATGATCAAATCATTTAAAAGATTAGCTTTTAGCATTTCTACTTGTTCTTGAACCAGAAATATTTGAAAAATAAAAATTTAAAAGATATTTTACCAATAACTCTTATTGGTAAATTGTCTTTACTTATTATCTATTAAAAGAAGTATAGGATTACTTTATGTGCCCTTTTAAATATAATTTGTGTTTTTCTCCTTACAGTTCATTCATTCTTTACTCAGTCTCATTAAATGCTTTTATTCCTTCACTTGCAAAAAAACGTATGATTATTTTTGTATATTCAGAAGGTCCTTAATTGGATTTGCCTAATGTTTCACATGACTGTTTACCTCACTGCAAGTTCCTAGAGATGAAGTATCAATTTTCCCTCTGAACATTCATATATGATTAAAAATGCAAACGTCTGTGGCAATGTTTTTAATTTCATAATACTGACTTAACTATTCTCATGCCTCAGTGTTTTAACTACTGTAACTTTACAAATATGTTTTAAGATCAGTAAGGCAATTTCCTTCTCATTACCCTTATTTATATTCATGTTCTTATAAAATTTTCTTGTAATTTTTTCTTACAATATTTGCTTCTATAGTGTTCTTTCAGAAGTACTATAGAAGTATTTTAAGATTGTTTATAAATTCTAAGATTTTTATTTGAACTGAATTTAACATATAAACTAATCTGGGGAAAATTTATATATTTACTGTATTGAATCTTCCCCCCAAAAACCCAGTTGAAAATAAATGCCCATTCATTTAAAACTTTTTTGGTAATATTTTCTAGTTTGCTTTTGTTTTCATAAAAATTCTGTGCTTTTTTGTTAATAGCTAATATTTCCTTAGAGCACTGATATGATTGATAAATCTGTTACCTCCAAATATATCTGTCTTTTCCAATATCTATATACTATTTTCTCTTTCTTGCTCTCTTCATTCTTCTCTTTCTTTCTTCCCTCATTCCCTCCCTCTCTTTCTGTTTGTTTGTTTGTTTTATAGCATTAGCTTGATTTCCAGGAAAAAATGGAGATGGTGATACCAGGTTACCTCATTCCTAAATTTAACTTTAATAAAAATGCTCCATTAAGTATAAGACCAGCGTTTGATTGTAAATAGAAAGTCTTGACTATGTTGATAACTTATATTTTCAGTTTGGTAAAAATTTTTTCAACATATGAAACTATATGTTTTGCAAATATTCCATGTATTCTGAAAAGTGAGTGTTCTCAATTATAGGACAAAAAAATAACATATTTACCATTTCCTAAATCAAACTTTCTAAATATATTATTCACATTATGCTAGTCACAGGAATAATTCACATTATTCATGTTTTGCTTTAATTTACCAAAGAGTGATAGAATAGTATGGTCTCATTCTATTGCATTTTTTTTCAATGAATCCTTGCATTCATAAAACATTTTGCTATATATACATTTATATTTTCTGTGCTTAAAGGTCCATAACTAACATTATCATTGTGTGTTGTATTTTTCAATGTTTGGTGGTTTTTTTTTTGGTCTTGAATTCTACTGAAACTACAAAAAATACTTTTTAAAAGTCTATTTTTTGATGTTTTCCTGCATTTTAAAAACAAAAAGTTTTCAGTTTCTATAACAAGGAACTGTCTATTCCTTGAAACCATTGTGGTCCAGAGGCCAAAATATGTGAATTGTATATTTATAGAAGTTGCTGTAGGAAAGAACATAGTATTGCGCTTATTTTTTAATCCATATTAAAATTTTTCTCTTTATCGGTGCAGTTGAAACTCTTACACATTCTTAATCGTGAATTATTTGCATATTTCTTTGGTCAGTTTGAATTTTACAAACTTCTTCCTTTTGAGTTCCCCATCCATATACTGCTCCTTGTTAGTATAACCTATTATTTTTAGACTCAGATAATCTTATTAAAACATGATCTTTACATTACATTGTTTCTTATGCAATATTTATTTTTGATATTAGTCTTGTAATGAAATTTTAAATCAATTAGACTTCTGTTTTTGCCTTGTTTCATTATTTGTCATTTTATATAAAATGTTATAGGTTCTCTATTTTTGAGTTATTAATTTTACTTCATTTCTCAGTTGAATTATGTATGTTCTGAGGTAATACTTTTTTTCTGGAAATATATGTAAAATTTCTCTTTTCAGATTCCTCATTTATCTCAGAATCTCTCTGTAGCCTGAACTGGGTAACATTCTTGAACTTTCAGCTCTCTTTGAATCAGAGGGCATACATTGCAGAATGTTAAAAAGTGCTCCTTTACTTTGGGGGTTATAGACTCTGTTGCATGACATCTGGACAGGCCACAATGGAGTGTCTAGGTTGCCTTCTTCCTAATTACTTCATTTAGAGATGTACGTTCAATTAGCATCCTAGTTGAGGTTTTGGCAGCATTTAACACAGTGACTCTTCCCAAATCTTTAAGAATCTTCATGGACTTTCAATTTAAATGAACATAAAGTCATAAGAAGCAAATTTTCTGACTAACTCAGGCAGACTTTTCCACTTATAGTTAGAAGGCTATCTGGCACCAAGCAGCAACCAAGGCATCCTTTGGAAACTGGTCTGTATTGCTGAGGCTAAGTTTGAAAAAAAAAAAAAGAAAGAAAGAAATGTGATATAATGAAATCGTTTAATATATTTACTTTAATCGGGATTGATAACAAGATTCATCAAAAAGTATATAAAATTAAGCTTACATTGTTCAAATGGACACAATTAATAACAAATTTTTAAAATTATTTGGGACACAAGAAAATAAAGAATAATCTAGTTATGATACTTTGTGAATAAATTCAACAACTAAAATTAAATTCCCTACTTAATTTTTAGTTTTAGCTCCTAAATATACCAAAAGATACTTTGTAAATTCAATAAGACATATAAAGACTATAATGGAACTAAATTTTAAAAATCACAAGTTTATTATCAAAAATTTAGACTAGAAATCATTGGTTTTACTCCATCAGAAAAATAAACAAAGGCAAAGACAATAAACAAAACAAAAGCATGAATCGGTGCAGTTTTCTGACAACTAGGAAAGATTAAACAAAGCATGTTTATTTTTATAAGCATTTTCACAGTTCAAACAATCTAAATTTAAAGGGATCATAGGACCTGCCTACAAAGTAAAAATGCAGACTCTAAATGATGACTAACTTGTGGAAACCTAAATAAGGAAATACTGAACCAGTAAATTCTGGCTCGAGGAGAGGAAATTGGCCTGAAATTTTTGATGTTGAATTATAATATACATATATACTGATAAATTTTCCTCATCTTTTGCTAGTTTATAAGACTTGGAATTTCAACAAGAAGATCAAAGATGTTATGCAATGCTAGAATCACTATCTTGAATTCAACAGACAAAATTGACAGTGATTATGTAATGTTCTCCCGCCATCCACTTTCAGATTCTATAATTTTCTAATTTCCTGGTAAATAAATGAATGAATCTTATCCACCTATTAGTAGATTCCATGCATAGTTCTGTTAATGTGAGAAAATATGAATTCTGAAGGGACAGAATTCTGGCAGGTGTTACATCAGACTCTGCCATCAACATACACTATATGCAAAGAGAAAGAACAGAGATACTCTGATATGTTTAGTGACCATGTGAATCTGGATGCTCACATTTCCAATAAAAGCCTGGTGTTTCCTTTCCATTATTAATTTTTTGTTGTTGTTGACTAATTGAATTTGTTGGTTTGTCCATGAAAACAATATAGTATGCTTTAGAAAGGCCAGGCAAACATCTCTACCTGCATCATCCTGAGTAGCCTGGAGACAGAAGAGTAGGTCTAAGTCCTAACTCTGTGTGACCTTCATTATTAAGTCAGTGTCTCTGACAGAGATCCAGATTCCCTATTTGTAAATGAAACTAATCATCCTGATTACTTCCAAGGTGGTATTTCCAAATTTGAAGTTTTTTGAATTAATAAAGGAATTCCAATTTACATAAATGCAGGATCAGGACATAGGCTTTAGAAAGCTAAAAGACATTTGGAGCACCTTTAAGGTCCAATTCAGCAGAGATTTGTATTCTGCAATTTGCTAATTTTTCAGATATTTAGAGCAGCAAGTCCATAAATTAAAAAAAAAAATAATGACATCTTAGCAGAGAGTTGTAGTGTCCTCTAAATGCCTTTATTTTAAAGAGACTTGAATCTTCATCTTCTATAAAAAATGTGAAAAATAAGTAGAAAACCAATCCCATATAGCCATAATCTGTACACTATAAAATATCACTTTAAGGAAATAGTGGGGAGGGGATAAGATTCTGGGCACACATGTAAAGTGGGTAAAGTTTGTTTTTCTGTTTCTTCAGCTTTTCCTACCTGCCATGGTAGGCCTTTCTCCCAAGGATGAGATGGGGTTCAGGGATGAATTGAGACATCGTGTATGGGGTCAGGAATGAAGTTAGGGTTTAGCTCTAGCGAAGGGGAGTCCACATTGTTGAGTTTGTGTGAGGCCTCCACCCCTGCCCCTTGGCACTTTACTCATAGACTCATCAACAAGCATTGAGTGTCAGGGATTAAAACCTGACTGATATCCATTGGTTGGGTCATCTTACTCACTGATTTATTAAAAGCTGTATTTATCCATTTATTAAGAGCCCTTTTCCTCCTTGTTACCATTCTTCCAATGTATTTCTTTCCAGGTCCCTGACCAACTAATAAACTTGCTGGCTATTCTTATGAATCAACATAGGTCTGCATCTCAGGCCATCTCTTCTTCCCTGCCAAGTAGACAACTAGATGTTCTGTTGTTTGGAGGATTTTCTTTAGCCACTTTCTTTCAAAGCCACCTCTGTGTGGAGCTGTAATGAAGTGGCTATCTACTTTCTGGCATGTGTTAGCACACAGTGCTGAGCCGGGGATGCAAGTTAAGAAAGAAGTGGCAAAGCAGTAGGAGCAGATTCCATAGGATTCTGAGCTGCCAATTCATTCATTTTCGTAGAGCCCTCTGTAGTCGCTAAAGCTCAATCTCTTACAAACCATTTTCACTTAATATTGAATTACTGCTGCACATATACAATTTTATGATTCAGTGGATCATAACATGGGCAGTTCAGATTGCATTGTCACTTGATGTGTCATGGTCAGGACTTCAATCTCTACTAAATCAAACCAGGAGCTGATTTTCAAATGAGAAATGGTTGATAGCAGAAGAAGACATGGCCTTATTCCAAAATCAAACTTCCCTATCAGGGTTTACTAGATACGCCATAAATCCTCTCTGTTTGTCACAGGCTCTTCAAATACAAATTAGTCTGCTGGGTCCTAAGGCCTAGGTGGCAAGGCAGTTTACACCACACCTGTACCTGCTGCAGAATATTTTTATGCTCTTCACACCACTCAAAACTGCCTTATGAATTACTCAGTAATTAAATTGAAGAAACATGCCCAAACATGGTACATGTGGCCCCTACTATTCAAAGTGATCTACCAAATTGTGCCCCTTTCTTTGTGGTGGACTGTGCAATGTGCCTCTCATTTTAGGAGAGGTAACTTACCATGCTCCAGATCACACAGAAGCCTAGAAATTTCAATTATGTGAAGAATCCAGCACTTTTGTGGGGTTTACCTACCATACTTTGGCATGTATGTGTTTCAGTAAAGCATCTGTGGTGCTTGCTATTTCCCACTCACCAGATCAAATGGGCCTAAAATACATGACATGGCTGCATATTTAATTTGCACCACAATTTTACAACTCTTATAGTCAGGCCATGGGCTTGATCCTCAGACATATCTACTCTTCATCTACAAGGGATAAAACATATCTTTAGAACAACCATAAAGGCTTTGTAACTTTTCTTTACATAATGACTTTAGCATTTGAGCCTTTCAGTTTGTCCTCTTCTCTTTACACACTCTAGAGAAGTCAAAAATAATCAGCTCAAGCCACAGTTTTGTAATCACCATTGTCCCCAAAGTGATCAAGTATCACAATCACTTGATCTTCTAATATTTTGCCCTCTACCTACTCTCTATTCCCTGCCATCATAGATGATAATTTGAGTAACAGTGATACCACTCCATGCCATGATTACTTGTCATACTTCCCTATGGCAAAGAGGTTATCTAAATTCTTCACAAATGTATTAGAAACTCAATTATGGAATCCTATTTTAAAGATTTATTGTCTAGGGTTAGTCCTGATGCCAATTACTCTTTTTTAGTATCCTAGAAGAAAATAGATGTCACAAAATGAGAGATTAAAGAGATATTAATGAAGGGACTATTTAAAATTTGTGAGCAGAGTTAAGGGAAATCAATAAGAGAAGGCAATGTGCCTTTAGACTAGCAACAGCAGGAAGCCGATACCACTCTTAGATATATATGTAGTTTTTAGAATAATTGCCTTGTCTTTGGAAAGTATATGAATAAAATACATGCATATTTTGAATGGGGAGAAATGAGATATTTCCTGGTCTGTAATAGAATCCCTTATTTGCATATTAGAGATATATCAAAGAATGAATATAATTTTAACATTGATAAAAATGCAATAATGCAAAATGGCAACATAATACATATTAGTATTATTCAAAATGTGTGAGTTTTTTTGTATGTGGTCTTTTTAAGATCATATTTTATTGATTTTTATACATTTTATTGATTTCGCACACTTAGAATTATTAGTGAGAAAAGTGTATATACTAAAAAGAATTTAGTGGGTTGAATGGTGGCTCTCAAAAAGATAGGTGCACATTTCAGAACCTGTGAATGCAATCTTATTTGGAAAAGAGGTTTTTGCAGATGTATAAGCTAAGAATCTTGAGATATGATTATTCAAGTGACCTCTAACTCCAACAACAAGCATCTTTATAAGAGATACACAGAGGAGAGACACAGCGAAGAGAAGAAAGCCATGTAAAGATAGAGGCCAAGAAGCTTTTGGAGCCACCAGAAGCTGGAAGAGATGAGAAACGATTCTCTCCTAGACTCTTTGAAAGGAGCATGGCCCTGCTAACTCCTCGATTTCATATTTCTGGCCTCAAGAACTTTGAAATAATTCATTTTTGTGTTAAGCCCCCATGTTTGTGGTGATTTGTTAGAGCAGCACTAGAAAACTAACAGAGTCATAAATAAATGCTATTTATTTATATAATACTTTTTGCTTCAGCACATTTTTCTTGGTGGAAACTATGCTAGGTGTTTAGGACATAAAAAATGACTGTGGTATAATTCCTTCAGGAGCACATTTTCTATAGGGAAAATAGACACAGATACAATTAACTTGGTGTAATAACATTGAGTTAGCAGTATAAGGGGAGCACAGAGGAAGAAGTCATGAATTTGGCAAGGTTATTCAGGGAATGTGAGGTGGTCTGATAAGTTTGGAGTACAAGGGTACTTGATGGAGAGAGATGAAAACTGTAGAAGAACATAGGGATAGACTTTTAACGACCTTGATTACTATTTTAAAGAGTTTAGGCCTTTGTCCTATAGGTTTGGGATAGTTAACTTTAACTGCCAACTCCAGGAAATAGACAGTTGCTACATGGAGTTTGGTGTTTAGATGAATTATGAAGCATATCTGGCTCGTTTTATTTGTTCACCAAAAATTTATTTAGACCACATGACATGCTGGTGGTACGCTAAGAATTTGGAATTTAGTGGTTGGCAAGGTGGACACAAACCTTGCCCTCTCTGAGCATAAAAACTAAAGGAGACAAAGAATTCAGTTGATTAGCCATGGGCATGTGGAGAGAGGATGTGCTTACAGTGCATTTATTAACCATACTTTAGGACATGTGGAACTATTGAGGGTTTTCAACCTGACTAGTACTCAAACATAACTGTATTTCATGGGAATCACTCAGTCATTGAGAAGGAGGAACTGGTCTGGGAAGAGACCCAAGGCAAAGAGATCTATAAAAGACTATGGTGAAATTCTTGAAAGAAATCACGAGAATCATAATTAGGGAAGAAGCAATAGGAATGAAGAAAGATAGTCAGATTAAAACTATATTCCAGAAGCAAAACTGATAAGGTCTTATAATCAGTTGGGTACAGGGAGTGAAGATGTTGTAGAAGCCTCTGATAATCTTTAGCTTAGATTTTACTGATCTATGACAACTTTAATTGTAAGTGCACCATTATTTTATCTGTCACCAAGAAAGGAAAAAAAAAAAACTATTAAACTATGATATAATGCATTCTTATCCCTTAGAATTTTTATTTTGACCCAACTGAAAGAGCTATTTTGGATTTATATAGAAACTTTTAAAATCATATTTCACACTCTGGAAAGGAAAACATAAGCAAAATAAATTGGTTAAAGCATTTTTAAAACATTTCACATTAAGAATCTAACACTTACAAGTCATTTTCTACTCTCAATTGTCAAAATCTGTTTTTCTATATAGTATTGTCCTCTGGGCCAACAAAAGTTCTTCACTATTGTTTCTGGGATTTTCTTTGAAGTTGTAAGCTTTGATTCTGGCACTTTGTTGATCTTACAAGAATGTGTCAAAGGAAGGCGTTTAGACAATGTCTAGGATTTATATGCCTTCAAGTGATCCTTATAACTTTTCTTGACTAAAAAGTCAGGGAATTGCCATTGTCCAACTATATCAGCAAGAATAACCAAGACATTCATGAGTATACCAGCAATGAAAATTATATTACAGCTGTGTCTAGGGCCAACACCAATTAGAATGTATCATCAGTTATGAGATGTAGCTTGATGTCAGAAATGTTAAAATGAGGGTGGGGGACACGCCATTTAGAATTGATAAAATATAGGAATGATGACTTTAAATAAGATGGGCGATGCCAAAAATTCACATTACATTGTTTCACTGTCATTTCATTAGAAACACGATTGTTATGCATAACTCTCAAAATATTATAAAGGGATGAGTGATAATGGATATTTTAAACATATGCTTCCTTAAACTATGTGCCATAATATTTTAGTAAGATTCTTAGGTAAAATTTTTAGTAATAAAGTATGTGTGCATTTGGTTGAAATATGTACTGAGGTTCTCTGTATTTTCTTCCTTAGATACTTCACAAGGATTGTGACATATACTTTCTCTAACAGCTCACACTTGGGCCAGGCAGTAGAATGCACAGAAACACCTCCAGCTGCTTCTGTAAAGTGCTAGATCTAAAGAAAAGGGCAAACCTTAAAGGTACATTCACCTGACTACACTTGACACCTAGAGCACGAGTCCCTATCCCCCAGGCCATGGACCAGTCCCAGGCCTGTTAGGAACTGAGCCACACAGCAGAAGGTGAGAGGTGAGTGAGCCAGCGAAGCTTCATCTGTATTTGCAGCTGCTCCCCAGCACTTAACATCACCACCTCAGCTCCACCTCAGGTCATCAGGCATTAGATTCTTATAGGAGCACTGGTCTCTGGTGCCAAGGAGATTGGAGACTGCTGACCTAGAGGATTTTTTTAATTTTTAAAAACCATTAAGCTCATTAGAGTTTGTACTAAGAGGTACTTAAAAAAAAAAAGGGTTATTTAGGCTGGTCTCTCTTACCTGTCATCTGAAGAACTGCAAGTGAATTTAACCAGGGTTAGAGGAAACCAGGCAGTAAAGTGGAAATTACTTTTTAGTTAGGTTAGCTAAGTTTTACAATTATTAGTTTCATTTTGAACTTGTGTATTTCAACAGCTTGTTTTTCCTAGTAACAATTATAGCAGTGAATGAGAAAGTATTTAACTCCAAGTTGATACCTTGAAAACATAGCGAAATGGACTGTCTTTCAGGAAAAAAAAATGAATTAAACAATAATAAACTTACAGGAGGGGATGTGATATGCACATTTTAGAGTGAGATAAAACTAAGTTTGAAGACCACTAACACAATGACCTCCTTGTTGTGTGAATTTGGCAATATATTTAACTCCTTTGAGTTTCACTGGCAAAATGGATATGTCAATGCTTTGTTTGTAATGATTAAATGTGATAAATAGCATAAGATTCCTTGCACATAGTAGGCACTCAGAAAGTAGCGGCTACCATTACTACTGTTGTTACCATAGTTCAGCATCATATAGATACAGCAATTACAGAAATTCTTTAATTTACACATGGAATCTTCACCTTTAGGGTCTGGAATAGCAGCAGCAAGCCAGTTGAGACAAGGTCTGTATGTTTTGTTATTGGAGCAAACCATATGAAACAGCTATTTTTGTATGGCTGAAAGGGTGAGATCTCAACAATTTCATACAGTCACCTAATATTATGGGCTTGTTCAATGTATCAGCTTATTACACACCATTTTGCTTTTTTCATTTCTGCTCTTTAAAATTGTCAATAAAAATCCATCATTGCTTGGTAAGAAGTCAATTTGGATATTAATTATCCTGTTAGTGTTTTTTTTTTTCCCAGTGGTGTTTTATTTTTGACTATTAAATAACTTGAGTAGTTGCTCTAGCAAGTTATAAAAATTAGAAGACAAATCACGGAAAACCGCAAGAAATAACAATTGATAAACAGATGTGTAACACATTTCCATCTTTATTCACATCACTAGATCAGGCGTGGTATGTATTTCTGGTGCCAAAACAGGGGGAAGGTGGTCCTTGTGCTTGAAATCATGCCCTTTGCTGTATGTTGAGTATGTCTCAGTTTATTAAGATGACTTAGTAGCTGAGACTATCTGGAAGAATAGACGTGCTAAATACGAGAGGTGCTGAAAGCTGTCCCAAGATAAATGTGATGCTTGACAGTTATCTCATATTGCATATTCTTCCACCTTATTCTCTGAGATTTTCACCTGAAAACCAGAGGTGAATGTGTGCGATGTATACGTTATAATCTGTTTCTCATTCTTGGCAACTGTTAGGATTCTGAATCGTACTTACTGATACTTTTCGGAGTTATATATCATTCACTGATAAAAACTAATTTGACTTTGGGCACCATCAGACTTGTACCTCCAATAGTAACTCCTTTCCTTGAGAAGAGTTTTGTGTATTTTGGTGGGAACAAGAAATAAAGTGCAAGTGATTGAAAAAGAGTGCTTTACGTACAGAATTTCACTTCCATTTGATCCCGGAAGCTCAGGAAATTAGAACAAATTAACTGTTGCAGCTAGACATCAAGGTTTTCCAACAAAGTTATACTTCAGATGTCTTAACTCCAGTTTAGTTAAGTTAAATAAAGACAAAAAAAAAAAAAAAAAAAAGAAGTTGAGGGACAGCTTCAAACTAATGAACTCTCCCCTCTCAAGAACTCAATCATTAATAAACAGTCACTTTTAATTCCATGTTTGCCCAGCCTAGAACACAACTGAACACAACTAATTCTTATTAGAGGAGTATTTATTTGATGGTAAGACATGAGCTCATATATATTTTTAGAGAATGATAGATTTAAAAGGGTGTGTGTGTGTGTGTGTGTGTGTGTGTGTGTGTGTGTGTGTAAATAACTGGCTAAGGAAAAATATTTAATCTTTAAAATTGAATGTATTTCACAGAGGAAGTGAAAAAGCCAATGAGAAGTAAATAGAAATGTGAATACAATTATAAAATTGAAGTTCAGAATATAAATAGACATTTTTGGGGACAAATATACTTATTGTTTTGAATAACATGTTTACTTCTTAAAATGAAAGTTATCTTTTTTCTCTTTTAATAAAACCTGTTAATCTTGTTCTACAGCAGCCTAAGGCTCAGAAAGAAATATTTTCTCTGGAATGTTTTGTTCTGGAAAACAGGGTCACTTAAACACTTGATAACCTGCTTAAGACTTAAAACATTTGTAGCCTACACACAGATAAAAAGACTTTCAACCTTTTGTTATTTCAGTCATGAAGAGAAAAATACTTGCCTATGTTTTAAAGATATATGAGTCTTAACCACTAGATTAGAATGAACTTGGATATGTCCCCTGTATTCTATGAATCCCCCTACCCCTGCTGCTCACTGCATACACTTCTCAAAAGGTCTACACCAACACACAAGATCTTTGTACCATGCTGTGAAACAAAGGAGGATTAGGTGGCTAAATGAGTTTGGGTACATTGTGCATGATATTTTCTTTCTTGGGATTTCATATTATTAAATGCTACAAGAAGTAATACATTAAAGAAACTTGTTTCATTTATTTAATATGATGTCTCTCAAATGTCTTTGACCATAAAATAGTTTTTTACAAGACACGATCTGTCTTCACACCACTTTCTACTTTCCTTTCTCATAACAATGTTTGTTTCTCTGTTGATGGGGCAGAAAATAGAAGGAAAATACCAATTATCTGCTTAATAGACTATCTTTGCAAGTGGCTGTAACTTCTGTTTTAGCTTATTCTCATCATCATGATGTAAAGTGGGCAGTAGCTCCAATAGGATCCTCTGCTGAGGGACTTACACCCAGTTGCTCCTGGCTTTGGTGGCCTGTGTGAGACTCAGCTACAACTTTGTGCTTACTGGACTCTGATGACATCATATTGTATTCCTCTAATGCATGTGTTTCTCCGTGCTATGTTGTGACAGATTGCTAATGGCTTAAGCCCAGTCCCATCTATATACTGTAGCCAACTCTCAAGTTTCAAGCTTCCATGAAACTGGTAACTTGAAGGGAAAATCCTGGTCTGTTTCACCTGTTTCTTATGAATGCAACCTCCAGTATGCTTTTGGAGAGGTGGCCAGCCCCAGCTGCCAGCTTTCTCTGAACTTAGACTGTGGGCTTTTAGCTGCGAACCACAGACCAACTCCATCACTCATCACCTAACAACTTGCTTCATGAACAACAGAAATAACAACTGTTAACAGTTTGGACAACATTCCACAGAAGTGTTTAATTGAGTAACTCCATTTGCACCTTAAAAACACAGTTTAGAAAATACTATATTTGTCTTTTTAAGATGGCAGAGTAGAAGGTAATAGTTAATGTACCTCAGACCACAAACTCAGAAGTCTAAGAAATTAAACTTCTCTCTCTAAGCTCTGTTACAGTGGATTGTGTTTGGAAATCCTAGCATCAATCTCATCAATCTTCTCTAGGGTTGTCTTATGTCCCAGAAAGGTGATATGGCCACAGGCAGAGGAGAGTAACACACAGGTTACTGCTAAGATGCTCATTGATTCATTCGTCAAGGCCTCAAAGTCCAGAAAACACCTTCAACTTCACTGCCACTTTTGAAACCTGGGACTCCTTATGTGAGGCTGTGCAGGGACCTGTCTGTCTTCAGACATACTCTCAGAAAACTGTTCAAAGTAACCTTATTTTCTCCTCTCACCTCTCTTATGCAAGGGAACTTTTTCTAGTCTCTGGGCATTTTCCTCTCTTGTGTTTCTTTCCTACCTATTAATCTATTCCCTACAATCTCTCATATCCCTTTTCTGAGGTTATAAAAATTATATTTTATCTGTCTTAATGGGGGAAATGGAGAGAAGGAAATACTAGAATAGGAAATATAAGTAAATATCAGAAAAAATATTATCTTGACACATTCTTTTAGAAATTCTTTGCTTTTCTACAAATAAATTTTACTTTTCATCCAGATACCACCCTTCACTTCTATCTCAAGAGTGTGGAACTTGTGTCTCTGTCCTATAGGA
>NW_011889078.1:864050-866737 GCF_000151845.1 Pteropus vampyrus
CACCAACTAACACCCCTTGCTGTATCTGCCTGGATGAAAAGATCAGCCCTACAGACTTTTGAAGAAAGACTTACTGTCTCCATTTGTGTGCCAGGCCATCGCATGAAAGGCAAATTTAGTATTTTCCAATTTTGGGAAACAGATGGGTCCCTTTGCCCTGGACCAGCTTTGGAAGGTCTGTGGATGCTCTACCAGGCTTCCCATAAAGCCAAATAAATGCCAGTCATGAGTTTTAACTGGATAAGAGCCCATCCAAGTGTTAGAGCCTAAGCTGGTACATCTGGAATCATCCACCTCTCTCTTTTTTTTTTCAAATTCAGGGTTGAAATGTTGATATAACCACTTTAGGAAACTGCTTGGCATTATCTACTAAAGTCGAACATACATATACCATATGACCAGCAATTATACTTCTAGATACATTGTCCAACAGAAATGTTTAAAAATATGTTTCAAAGACAAAAATTTTTCTTAATTGTCTCAAACTGGAAAGAACCTAAATGCTAACCAATAGTAGAATGAATAAATTATAGCATATTTATATGAGGAAATATTACACCATAATAAAAATTGAAAAAATAAAGCTATATGGAACACATTAATGAATCTTGCAAATATAATGTTGATCGAAAAATCAAGTATATAAAACAGCATATACTTATGATTCCATTTATATAAATCTTGAGGATGGGCAGAACTAACTTGTGATGTTAGAAATTTAGATAGTTGTTACCTTCGGGAAAGAGCATGGGGTTAGTGATTGGGAGTACATAAGGGGGACTTCTGGGTTTCTTAGCCTGGGTATATTCATTTTGTCATTATTCATCAGGCTGAACACTACGACCTGATACGAACGATAAGTACTCTTTTCAGTATGTAAATCATACAGTTGAAAAAGTGTTTTTTAAAAATGATAAAACATTCAGGAGAAATTGGCAAATCCATTCTCTATGATGAAGACTTTAAGACACCTCTACCTATAATTGATAGATTAAGTGAAGAAAAATGTTGAGGATATAGAAAATTTGGACAACACAATTAACAACTGTACCCAATAATTGGAGCATGCAAAAATGTTTATAAAAATTTAACCAAATACAATTTTTATATTCTTAACATTTTACCTATACTCTAAATTCTTTCCCCTCTATCAGGTTTTTCATTTACAAAACACAGATGGATGCATATATGTCTTTTTTTTCTATCATATAGCATATTCTGTAAATCAATGAATTCCAAACCCATTGCTTAAATTGTGCAATAGAAAATAGGAACTCCAGATAGAAAACAATTATAAGCTAATACCTCAAAATATTTATTAAGCACCTATGTTGTACAGAGCCTTCTGTTAGCTTGTAGGGATAGAAATGTACATGATACAGGATTCCAGGTTTTGTTAAATTCCTAATCCAGTAGAGGAGATCGATATGATAAACAATGATATCCATTGGTGTTCGGGAGCTGGCTGATACAAGCTCATGAGACCCAATTGTTAAACATTTGGGATTTTTGCCAGCCATGTGTTAAATCATTGATAGCTTCAAGTTGGCCATGGTGGGAGTATTCATACTATGGAAATTGACAAATGCTAATCAGGGGTCCTCCACATCCTCCAGAGAGCTTGTTGCTTATGGTAATTTTCTGGCATTTACCATAGCAAATAAATGAAATGATTAGATTTGTTTTGTAGGTTTGGTCTTGATTGTTTCATATTGACTTACAAAGATGATATGAATTCAAGAAAAGTCTTATCAAGCTAACAACATTTTTGTAACCTGTGCTTCTATAAGAAGAGCTTCTTTTCTGACGAATGTATACTAGATGTACTACTATAACCATTGCCTGATGCTTTAATATAGATAATTCTCATGTTTCATGTTATAATTAATATCATTTACAGTTACTCCACCAGAGTGTTTGCTGAGTTCACAATTTAAATCTACAAGTACTTCCACTACATGATTCACATGTAATTATGTTTAGTAAATAGTATTTAATAATAATAATAATCTATTTGTTGTACCAATCCAATTGGAGTAACAGTTCAATTTGTTTTAACTTTTGCTAGTCATAAATGATAAAATATATTGACATACATGCTTTTCCTTGAGGAAGGTGTGTGTTTTTCTAATTCCCACAAAGGTGCTGCATGTGGAGGCTGGTCAGGGAGAACAGAAGCACAGGGTTCCAGAGCACAGAGAGGAGGAATATGGGGCAGAAGTACACTTACTGGACGTGCCAGTTTCTTGACAACTAGGATATAATATTTTCTATTCAATCATTCATTTATTTCTCATTTTTTGGTCATCAAGTTTTTACGAACTAAGTTCTGTAAAAACTTTATGAAGCACATAATATGGAATAAAGTAATTATAATTAAATTAATAATGAGTATATAAAAACTTGTTAAAGAAAACTCTAACCTTTACAATCACAAGGACTCTGAAAAAAGCCCTCGTGATTAGTACATATTAAATCTTCAGCTAACCCAGTTACACAAAATGATGTGAATTTGTGTGTCCAGAGAACCTATATCAGATAACGATGTTAAAAGTCCATTCAAACATAACTTCTGCTTTTATGTACCTTTTCTAATTGACATTTTTATTTATAGTAAAACCATATTATTCTTCATTTCAAAAGCAAGAAGCCATAGGCCCAAGGAAATATATTGGGTTATCCAAGGC
>NW_011889078.1:868187-897664 GCF_000151845.1 Pteropus vampyrus
AAAAAATAACATGAACCAATGAATAGATATATGGACAGATGGATAACTGTGCTAAAATACAGTGAAATTGTAAAGTAGAATCTTTCTTTCAATTTTGCTAATTTTTTTCAACTTTACTATGTATTTGAAATTTTTCATAATAAAGTTTTAGGGGAAAAGTCTCCACTCAGGCTTCGATCCAATGAAAGTATTTCTTCTGATTGTTATACCCACCCCTACACTAGGATAAGCTAGGCTATTTCCCTGTTTGGGAGCTTCCTTGTGGTTTGCACAAATTTTCATAATATTTAATTGTATCTGTCTCCTCCAATTAAACTGTGAGCTTCTTGAGGACACAGATTATGTGACTACCTCTGTACACCCAGCACTGGTCTAGGCATAGAGTAAGACAAATACTTCTGATCTCTCTGATATGTAAAATCTATAGTAAACAAGCAAACAAACAAACAAATCATGATCACAGATACAGAGAACATAGTGGTGGTTGCCAGAGGCAGGGTTTGGGGGATAAGAGAAATGGGTGAAGTGGGTAAAGGTTAAAAAAAAAAGAAGAAAAAATTCAATATTAAGAAACCTATCTGAAACCACAGCTCTGAGGCTCATCTTGAGGAATATAAAGTAATATTATCATTTGTCTGCAATAACAATAAAAAAAAGAAACAAAAGAAATATAACACAAAGTAACAAATATTAAGTAAAGAGTATAGCTCAATAGTTTTACAAAGTGAATATACCTGTGAAATCATTACTCAGATCAAGACATAGAATAGTAACAGTAACCCAGAAATTTCTCACATGTTCACAATTCTTACCCTGTGGGAAAAGAATACACCTGTTTTACTGTTATCTTCATAGATTAGTTTTGCTTCTTTCGAAAAACTTCATATAAATGTAACTATTCTTTTATTAAATATTATATCTAAATTTAATGATCTTGTGTATGAAAGTCACATACTCTTTTCCATTGCTGTATAGGTTTCCATTATATGAATATAATTATTATCTGTTTTACTGGGTTCTTTGTTTTTGTTCTAATTTTGAACAATTAAAAATAAAGCTACCATAAAAACCTCAGTAAATACGGTACTTGAGGAAACTTTTAGAGGCATCACATTTTACCCTGGTCACACATAAATTTAGCTCTTAAAATCAGTTAGGGCAGAGAGTTGGCCATTGAAGGAACAAATAAAGACAGACAGATAGCATGATCTATAGAAATTATTGATAAAGTGGTCATATAAAATGTGTAGGCCATGCATACAAATAAATGTAGCTTACTCTCCAAAGTGATGGAGGGAGAAAGAAAAATGTAGAAGAACCTGTTGAGAGCAGTAGTGGGTAACAATTAGGGACTATGCTATCAGAAGGCACAGGAAATCATTAAAGCCAGGATTATCTCTAATGGACAAAGAGAAATAGAAAATTGGTTTTACGGAGTTGAAGAACATGGCATGAGAACAAGGTTACAACTATACCACAGAAAATGCCTAAAAGGCATTTTGCAGGACAGTGAATGACATTTTTTAATACTATATTCGTCTGCAAGATTTTTCATTTGGTAACTTGAATTAGAGGTTGTATGATTTGTTCAATGATCCAGAGAGAGACCCAGTGTAACAGTCTTGTTAGAGCTTCACTGAAGCATTAGGCAAGTGCCAGTGTCAAGGTCTTTTTAGCTTAGGCTATGAGCACTGATTATTGAAATAAAGTTGAGACTGTGTGATAAAAGTGAAATGAAGAATCGAATCATCAGTCAACCAAATTCAAGGTAACTGGTCATTCCAGATAATTCATATGCAAGAAAACTACATATGATTCTTTTTCATGAGCTTGTTTTTATAATTAACTCAATGTTCTCTTATATTTGACCTTTAACGAGTACCTAAATAATAAGAGCCTACTGCTCCTCAACCTTATAGTTAGAATCACTCATGTATCAGTTCAATGAAAACTACCAGTCAGTCATTTGCTACAAATGAATTGCTTCATTTATACCATCCATTACAATAGCATAGCTATAATTTTCCTACCTCACTGGCCTTTATTTAATAATTCACCTCACTCAAATATTCAATAACCTAAAACCAACTCAAAAATTTTGCTTACAATTCCATAACATCATCAAAATGATGTGTTGCATATACAAAGTGATGTTTTAGCATCCAGATATTGATCTAAATGACATTATACCTGTGCTTTTTAGGTTTCTTTGTTTTTTTAATCTTATATAATTTTTTAATATTTTTATCAAGAAATAATTTCATACCATAAAGTTCACCCATTTAAAGCATACAATTCAGTTTTTTAAAATATATATTTACAGAGTCGTGTAACCATTCAATTTTAGAATATTTTCCTCACCCCAAAATATTATTTCTTTGGACTATAGTTTCAAATCATAATTTTTTAATTAATAAGAAACTTTGTTCTTCAGGGTTTACTGCTACTCATTTCTTTTTTGCATGATTCAATGATCTTAGTGTGTGTGTGTGTGTGTGTGTGTGCGTGAGTCGGAACAAAATTCACTTATTTCAAAGTTCTAATGGTTATAAAAATCCTCCTGTAGCATTTTTTGTAAACCAAACTATTTCTGCCATCTTTTTTTTTAGTAGCAGAAGTGTATATTTGGGCTTATTAGAATTGTATAATATATTCTTAACTGGAGCTGAAGGATTTTCATTTCTAGAGAGCTTTTTAAAAAATGCAGTCTCTCCTAAACAAAAATAGGATGGCAAGACAACTCCTAAAAATCTTTTTTGCTATGGCCATGGTAAAGTAGGGAGTGAAACATCTCATTGATCAGATGACTAAAGTAAAGCTATAATTGAAGAATTTTGAGAAAAGAGAAAGCTAGACTGTTGAATTAATTATACCTTTTGTATTTGCTGTGAGCAAAAAAAAATCTAAATAGACATGGGCTAAGATTCTATTTTACACACTTGGATATAATTTCCTGAGGTATGACTCGCCTCTCTCCACTATTAACTGTTTATCACAAAAACATTAAAGCCTTGGCAACAATGGTTTACCTTTCTTTCACTGGCTGACTAGATGGGTCCAAGTTGGACTAAGCAGGAATTTGAAATGGGGGTGAGAGGAGCCGGACTCCATTTCTTTGCATCCTTAAATATATAGGCTCAAAGACCTACTACTGGTGAGCATGTTTACCTTCCATGTGGGCCAACGAAGCAGAGAAGAAGAGACAGTTTATATTCAGAGAGAATAGAGAAGAATGAAGCAAATGTGTTCAAATTAACAGACCTCGCAGAAAGAAAAATGATCTGAGTGGTGAAGGAATTCCAGACAGCTTTCCACGCTCTAATTCTAGAAGTTCCTCAGAAGTTAGGCTCTACTGAATACCTGCCCCTTGATTCTGTGAGACATTTCTTTATGCTTAAGCTAGTTGGCTTTGTTTTGTATTATTAGAAACCCAGAGAATCCTAAAAAAGTAGACTACTTAAAACAAAATCTATTTAGTTAAGTTTCTGAATCACTTATGAGCGATACCAAAAAAATAAAAAGAAAATTTCTGTTTTTGATGAACTTACAAATCATTGTGGTACACGGGGCCTTCGCTTATAACAAAATTCTCCAAAACAATGTAGCTTACTCCATAATTAGTATTATGTGGCATAATTATGTACACTAGAAAATAGAGAAATCCATGTGGGATCCAGCAATGAGAGAAGATCTTGGATGAGTAATTCTTTGTGTTAAACACTGAATGATGAGTAACACTGGTTCAATAAAAAGTGACATATTCTTGATGAATGATGGTGGAATTTACAGAAATCCAACTAACAAATAAATCTGTGATAAGAGATGAGATTGGGTTGGGAGGGTGGAGTCAGATGATGGAGAGCTTTGAATTCCAGAATGAAGAATTATTTGGACTTCCTGAAATTAAGTAAAAGGAGGAGTTGTAGATCCTTAAAGCAGAAGTATAATATGACCAAATCTTTGCTTGAAAAGTCGAATCTGGTTGTGGTATGCTGAATAGTTTCCAGGCAAATGAACTAACTTGGAAGACATTTTCTTTCTTATGGTGATTATAAAGAGGTGAAAAATCTAAGACACATGGAAGGAGACACAGTGACTTAAATGAGTGCTTCTCAAACTTTATTGTGTATGCGAATTGCCTAAGAATTATCTTTAGAAAGTGAATTATTCAGTAGTTCTTATTCAGTAGTTCTGGGATGAGGCCCAGGATTCTGAATTTCTAACAATCTCTCAGGTAAAATTTATGCTGCTAGTCTATGGACCACACTTTGAGGAACCAAGATTTTGAAAATGACGATCTAATCCAGTGTGATGAAGGAAAATAAGAGTCAAAAGTGACTCTAAAGTTTCTAGTATGCTAGAGTAGACAGGAGAGAGAGAAAATGGCAACTGAACCAATACAAAATTTATTGAGTGACGACTATTTGTTATCTTTTATCATGCAACCTAACCATATAAAGTATGTCCATTCACTTAGTCAACACTTATGTACTAAGTGTCCACTAAGTGCCAGGCATTGTTCTAAATGTTGTAGATTCAGTAATGAAAAAATATATAACAAAATTCAAAAAATTTGGCTTACAATCTAAGGGGTAGGACAGAAAATAAAGTAAAATGTATATTATTAAAGTCGAGAAAACCAAATAAATAGCCCAAAGGCACATAGCAATAATTTTGGCTATTTCATTCAAACGAGTCACACTGAACATCATCTGTATAACACAAAATGATAATTTTAGAAGTTAATTAAAAGTATACATTGAAGTTAAAACTATCTTTAAATCCTTAGAAAGTATTTTACTGAGTTAAAAATATATTTCTGAAAGTCCTTAGATGTATCACACCTAGACATATTTTTAATGAAGGTGTGTTTATGAATGTGTAATGGAATATTTTACAGCTTTCACAGTTACCCATCTCAAAACAAACATCTCTCTCATTAATTAGGTGATACACGGTCTGAGTGCTCATTTCTCATCTACAAGTGGCTGGCCTAAGCTTTCCTCTTTGTTCCTTACCATAGGTCACAGAGAGTAATTTCTTTCCAAATCTACTTTAGAAATTTATTTCTATAGTAAATTGAAAGAAACACTATAAAATTAATTATTAAAATGACAAAGGAATGGATTGAGACATCTTTTTATATATGTATATATGTATATATGTATGTATTTATCTATATTTGTATTTCTGCCATCTATGAATCTGTAAAAAAATTGAATAAGATCTAAATGAAAGCCTATTAAACTATAATTGCTATAAAACAATAGTTACTCATCCTCCAAAATTTATATTTAAAAATTGCTAAATGTATCTTTGTTCACTAAGCACTTTAATTAACATCTATAACATGGTGATTATATTATTCAACATTTAAATGCTTAATTTGCAATCTGAAATTGTAGGCATTCCCTGATAAAGACATATTTTCATTTGTTGCATTTGTATTTTTAGTAGAAGACAGAAATAAGAAGATACTTATATGGTAATATGATACTAAATTCATAAACAAAAGTTTTACTATCTTTTTTTTTATTGCTGTTGAGATTTAAAACACAGTAACAATCTATACTGATGGACTGAGCTGTTTTTTCACGATATGAGAGGTTTTAAGTACTGTACCTGCCATCTACTGGAAATCTATGGGAGGTACATTTCTCTCAAGGCCTCCAGAGATGAGTCTAGAAAATGCTGTTGGTGTTATCTGAGAAAATTATATCACAGGGTTTGAGGTCTTTTACTACTGTTGAAGAAAATTAAAGATAAAAATAATCTCATTGGTCACTGGTAAAAGTACAGAATGAACCCATATAAATTTGAGTATTCAAAATGGAAAGAGTGATTCACCTCTGAAATGTTAAAATTACTTTAAAAAACCCATGAGCAAAAAGACTTACAGATGTCCTTCCCAGAATTTTTATTAAAGAGTGTATGAAAATATGTGTATATAATTCCTAACTAGTGCAAGTAGCTCTTAGGATAGAGGGCAGCCAAGATTCTGAGATCTTCAGCGACTTCTGTTTATTTCTGGGCTTAAGTGGATTATGTGAATAAGGGTAATAGTAAATGTGGAAGAAGATGGGATAAGCAGAAACTGTAGATGACATGGTGAATTCCTTCAAAGAATGAAATATCATAGTTACTTATTTAAATACATGCTTTGTGACTATTTTTAATTCCTTTGACTATGCTCTGGGTTAAAAGAGTTAACTCCAGCCCTTCATGTAACCTAGACACCTACATGTCCAGATATATAGACTTGTCCTATTCAAATCGTGTCAGTTTGTTTTGTACCCTAAATAATTTTAATATAATATATCTAATAACTCCTTTTTCCTAATTTATGGGGGGGGGGAGAGTGGAACAGACGCTAAAAGCTACCCTTTAATTCAACTTTTATAAATGATTTTTAAAATTATCACTTTAAAAACTTAAAAATATAAAACGTTTTAGCTTTTAATCATCCTGTTCTTTTGGTGGATAGAAGAAACTCTTAGAAGTAACAAGAGCTTGAAGGTTTCATACATATTAACAGTGGCACTAAGAGAAAGACTAATTTAATTCAAGGTCATACAATTTAGTGGTGGAACTTCAACTATAATTCACATTGTTTCACTCTAGTCACTATTATTTCTACTATGTTGCACTGCCTTGAATGTAATTGTAAAATGTCTATTGGATTTGAAATTGAAACAGGAATGCTCTTGAGTTATTGTCATGTAAAAAAAATGAAGGTAGGAGAGGAGGAATAAAGATATTTGGTAGATATGTCCTTGGCATTGTACATTAGGCATATTCACTTTGACATCGAAATTCTAACAAGGAGGTCACTCCCCATGTCAAGTTTCAGACTTAAATTAGCCTCCCTTTACTATCAAAGAGAACACACGAAGACAAGGGGTGTCCAGAGTTAGGGAGAGTTACAAATATAAGTGGCACTCAAACATTTCTAAGGCTAAGTGATAAAACAGTAGGACTTCTATGTCTAGCAGTATTATAGACTGTCTGTCAGAGGCCCTTAAAATCTTCAACTTCAAACACCTATAAGTGTGGGATAATAACATAATAAACATTGTTTAAAATGCATATCCAAGCTCACAAAGAAGTTATAAAATACCCATGGCCTAAAAGCAAGGAGAAAATTAAAAACCAGATTAATAATCTAATTCTGGGGGTAGGGGTTATTAGTCAGTCTTGTTATTCAAAGGAACTTAATGAATCTTATGGACCAGAAAACAAGGCATCAGGACTGCCTGAGTTGGAGAGTTGGACTGGTAAACACTCCCCTCACAGACACAAATGTAAAAGAAGGACACATAAAGCGCTATGCCCTTCGGGACAAAGTAGCTAGAGAAAAATATATCTACTGGCAAAGGAAAATGAGAGGAATCTTATTGAGATGCCCGGGATCTGGGTATAAAAAAAATCTGCAACAAAAAGTTGCACCCATGGAAAGAGCAAACAGAAGAATAAAACTCCATTAGATTTAAGTGATAAGATTAAAACATTCTAAAAGATAAGTATGTTTACACTGATTAAAATAAATAGATGAAAGAATCAAAAGTTTAAGAAAGTAATACAATACTATCAAATATATATAGAATACAATTAAAAAAAGATTAGGTAGATCTATATATGCTGATATGTAACAATCTCCAAAATTTGTTATTATAAAAGTACTAGCTAGTTACAAAAGCATCATATAGCATAAAACCATTGTTTTTTTAAAGAAATAAAAAGACACATGTCTTTGCTTTAAGGATGTTCATTTTCTTTATATCTTGTTTCAGTTAAATGCTTTGTTCCCTATAAATTTTATTGAACATAGTACAGGACGATTACTAATGAAAAAAATTAGACGAGGCAAATTTGGGGAAAAATGAGTGAAAATTAGCTTGTAGAAACAAATTAGTCACTGAAATAAAAAAAAAAGCATTAGATATGGCTAAAGATAGAGTTAGTGAGCAGGAGGTCAAATTTGAAGAAATTGTTCACAGAAATACAGCATGACCAATAAATGCAAAAATATCAAAGAGAAGTTAAGAGACATGGAAGTTAGATGAGAAAATCTCACATATGGTCAGAAGAAGTTTCAGAGGAGAATAGAGAGAGAATGGTGGAGAGACTATCTATTAAGAAAATGGCTGCGAATTTTCCAGAAGTTATAAATGCTCCAGTCCTCAGAGTCAAGACATAAAACCCCAAGTAGTCTCTAAAGCAGCAAAGGCAAATAAACGATTTTAAAACAAAGCCAAGAGAAAAGACAGACCACTATCAATACTTAGACATAGCTATTTTCTCAGTAAGAATAATAATAATAAAAAGGAAGACAGTGAAATATTCATTCTCAATGAATGAGCTGAGAAAAAAATTAAATTTAAAAATGGGATCAAAATGAGCATTTCACAAATAAAAATAGATTGTATTTACTATCAATAGACCATCATCACTGAAGAAATTTCTAAAGAATATTCCTTATAAAAAAGGATATTGAATCAGTAAAGAAGGATTGAGATGAAGGAAAGATAGGTGAGCAAATAAATTGGTAAAAAGTATATCATTCTTAAACAAAAGTACAGCATTAAATAACAAGGACAATAATGATAATTATTTGGGGAGAAGAAAAAACTCAAGTTGAAACTTAAATACCCAACAAAAATAACATATAAATTGGAGTGGTAATACTTGGCGTTAAAGGTTCTTAGGGTTTTTTTGTTTGAGAAAGTCTGGTGTGATGGTTAATTTTGTATATTAATTTAACTGAGCCACAGAGTGCCCAGGTATCTGGCAAACGCTGTTCTGGATGTTTCTGTGAGGGTGTTTAAATCAATATACTGAGTGATGCAGATTGCTCCCCCTAAAGTGGATGGGCCTCATTCAATTAATTTAAGGCTTGAATAGAACAAAAAGGCTAACCCTCACATGCATAAGAGAGTTCTTGACAGCTTGAGTACTGAAATATAGGCTTTTTATCTGCCTTTAGACTTGAATGAAAATATCAGCTCTTCCTGGGTCTCAGGCCCACTGGCCTTTGAACTAGAAATACAGCAACAGCTCTCCAGGTTCTCAGATCTTCACACTGAAACTGAAACTAAACCATTGGCTCTCCTCAGTCTCCAGCTTGCTGATTCACGCTGTAGATCAGAGATTTCCCAACCTTCATAACTGTGAGCCGATTCCTCATAATAAACCTCTCTCTCAATCTCAATAGTATCTCCCCACCTCTCCCAACATCTTACCTCCCCCTCTCCCTCTCCCCTTCTTTCTCCCTGATCATCTTCATATCCATCTATATTTCTATTTTTTTGGTTCTGTTTCTCTGGGGAACCCTGACTAAAACAGATTTTGGTACTGATAGTGGGTCTAGAGGAATAGAATTATGAAGATGAGTTTTCTGAACTGGTTCTGGGGTTTCTGGAACTGATTCTCCAATATTATTAGATTAAAAGATGCTAGTGACTCTATTTCCAGTAGTAAAGAGAACACTGAGTCTATGGTATGATCTAGAAATAGACATAAACAAAATATCATTGTTGGAGACTCCTAAATGACCACTTATAAGAAACAAGGATCAAAGTGACTTGTATATGATACTTCTGAACATTTTTGTCAAACTAACAAGTACAAGGAGATTGTCTGGTTGATCCTAATGTTGCTGGACAAAGTAGGGAAAGAAAAAGATGAGCTCGGGGATTCAAGTTCCCAACTCAAGTGCCACACAAATCACCTAAAAGCTTCTATAGCTGCAGGGCTGAGGTTGCTGAAAACCAAATGCAGAATCTCAACCTACAACTGGCTGAATTACAATACAAGTTGAACTTCCAACCTTGTAGAGTGTCTACATTAAAGTGAGGATATCACTTGGGAAGAAATGAGATTCTGAAAGGTGTAATGGGGATGTATGAGAAGACCTTGACGAAGCTAGAACACCGAGCCCCTAAATTCTGGTGACTCATCTTTACCAAAGGAAGCAGCCCCTCCACCCCCCCAATGGAAGAGTCCTTTCTAATCCCAGTGGAAACAGCCTCCCCAACACCATTTGAGGGGATTAACCCTACACTACTTGATAGTCCTCCAAAGACTGTAAGGTACAAAGTATGACCCATGAGGAGGTGCAATATATTCTAAAAAAATAAAACTACTTGAATTTACTAATTTATACAGACAGAAATCTAGAGAACATGTGTGGGAATGGATAATAAGCATGTGGGATAATGCCAGTATATAAAGTTGAATTGGGTCAAATGTATTGATAAGGGCTAACTGAGCAGAGATTCTGCTTTTAATGTTGCAACTTGGGGAGTTAGAAAAAGCTCTAACGATTTGTTTGGTTGGTTAGCTGACACATGGACCAAAAGGTAGCCCACAAAGAGTGAGACAGAAATGCTAAACCCACCTTGGTTTAACACAGACGAAGGCTTAAGGAAATTGAAATGTTAGAGCAAATTTGTCACTTAAGATCTACTCATTCACACTAGGAGAATCTAGAAGACACATCTTTTACCACAGCTATGAGGATAAATTGGTGAGAGAAGCACTAGCATCTTTGAAGAGCTCTGTGATTGCTCTGTGAGAGCTCTGTAGACATTGCATTAGAATCTCTGTAGTCACTGAATTAGAAAACCCAAATACAATGGGAGTAACTAACTGGATCCCAAGTTTGCAGGGCCAAGTGGTGGCACTCAATTGATCCAAGAAAGGTGAATGTGGTTATTGTAATGGACAGTAGAATCAAAGCACCAATCACAATAGACTGCCTCAAGCAGACCTATAGTATTGGCTAGCTAATAATGGTATTCCTAGAAGTGAAATTGACAGAAAGCCGACTAGATTCTCACTTGATCTGTAAAAGCAGAAAAATTCTAGGTTAATTAAATTAAAGTTTAACTTGAATCAAGAAAACCAGGAGTCACAGCTCCTCAATTAATTCTCAGACATGAGCCAGTTTGCAGACTCAGAACCCTCTTGAGGAAGGACCTCTTGAAGAAATACTCTGGTATACTGCCAGAAATTTCTACTATTAATATTTATCCCAGATTTTCCCAAAAGGGACCTGTGGCCTTTTATTAGGGTAACTGTACTTTGGGGAACAGGAAATATGCAGACCTTTAAGGGACTACTGGACATTGGCTCTGAACTGACAGTGATTACAAGAGACCCAGAATGTCACTGCGGTCCACCAGGTAGAATAGAGGCTTACGGAAGTCAGTCAGTGAATGGAATTTTAGCTCATATCTGACTCACAGTGAAGCTAGTGGGTCCCCAAATCCATCCTGTGGTTATTTCTCCAGTTTCTAAAATGCATAATTGAAATAAGCATGCTGAGGAGCTGGCAGAATTCCCACATATCCCTGATATGTAGAATGGGGGTTATTATGGTGGGAAGGACCAAATAGAAGCCACTAGAACTGTTTCTACCTAGGAAAATAGTAAACCAAAAGCAAGACAACATTCTTGGAGGACTGCAGAGGATGGTACCACCATCAAGGACTTGAAAGATGAAAGGGTGGTGATTCCCACCATATATCCATTCAACTTACCTATTTGGTCCGCGAAGAAGACAGATCAACCTTGGAAAATGACAGTGGATTACCACAAGCTTAACCAGGTAGTTACACCAATTGCAACTATTCTACCAAATGATATTTCATTGTTTAAGCAAATTAATATACCCTCTTGGTACCTGGTATGCAGCTGTTGATTTGGCAAATGCTTTATTCCTCCATACCTGTCAATAAAGACCACCAGTAACAATCCACTTTCAGCTGGCAATCTCAGCAATACAACTACACTGTCCTACCTCAGGGGTATATAATTCTCCAGTCTTGTGTCACAATTTAGTTTGCAGGGATCTTCACTGCCTTTCCTTTCCATAAGATATCATGTCTGTCTATTATACTGATGACATTATGCTGAATGGACCTAATGAGCAAGAAGTAAAAACTACTCTAGGCTAATTGCTAAGACATTTATTTGTGTCAGAAGGTGGAAAATCGATCTGAGAAAAAATCAGGGACCTTCTACCTCAGTGAAATTTCTAAGGGTCCAGTACCATAGGATATGTTAAGATATGACTTCTAAGTTGAAGGACAAGCTATTGCAGCTAGTCCTTCCCATAACCAGAAAAGAGGCATAATGCCTAGTGGGCCTCTCTGAATTTTGGAGACAACATATTCCACATTTGGGTGTGTTACTCTGGCCCATTTACCAAGCGATCTGAAAAGCTGCTAGTAATCCTTGGATCAGGGGATGAAATGCTTGAGTAACTCCCTGGGAGTACCTGCTTCCAGACTTCACAAAATAACTGGGAAGTTCTGCAACTAGATAGCTCCAAATAGAATGGAGGAAAATTTTTTTTAAAAAAATCAATGAACATGATCTAATCTACAATAGACAAAATAAAGAAATTTGATGTTCTTCAGTCCTCTAGTTTCCAAACTAGTAACTATTTTCTGTAACAAAAAACAATAGGTACTACTCAGAGCAGCTAAATATTATTAGAGATTCTACACTTATTTAACTTATAATTTGGGGGGATTATTTTAAGTTATATATAAAACACAGAAACTATTAAAGGATATAAAGTTTATGTACAGTTTGAAAAGAATGAAAGATAAACAGAAAACTGGGAATAATGTAACATATATGTAAGACAATAGATTAATAATCTTAACATAAAAATAACTCATAAATCATTTTTAAAAGATAAACACCCCTATGGAATAATATCATGAACAGATTATCAAGAAAATCATATATCTAATAAATGTGAAAAAATATTTAGCCTCGCTAATGATAAAAAAAAAAATTCTGCCATTAATGCAGTCCATAACATTCTGACTCCTAGGTCACAGAGAAGAGTGGGAAAATGAGGAGTGAATCTAAAGGAACAAATGGGAACTATCCTACACAGCAGGCTTTACTAACCAAAGTTCTGAGATTTTTCAAATAAGACATCTATAGATCTGCACAGAATAAAAAGGAAGAAAATTTGCAAATCTTTGTTCAGAACTGTTTGCTCACTTTGATATGCATGCCTAAACTCTTTTGGAAGAGGTAGGAGCCATAGTTTCTTTAATAAAGCAAAAGAAAATTGAATGGGATTTCCCCATGCGCAAAAGCTTACTGGGATGTTATCAACAGAAGAAATTGTAAAACATTTTTTTTTTAATCCTATAGGGTTCCCTATGTGCTGCAAGAGTATAAGGTATACTCCTCATGTCACAGAGTAAGCAATAGTAGCTCTTGAGACCAGCATAATTTTATCAGTTGAATCTTTGCCACCTTCAGGTATAAAGATGAAAACAGAGAAATACCTAATATTACTTAAAAATTACATTTGATTGGGAATTACATGCATTGAAACCATTGATCAATTATAGTTAATTATCCTGAATTTCTTTTCTAATTAAATGAAAAGTCTAACCTAGATTTGGCAAATTCTACAACAATAATGACTATTTACACATTTGTTCATTTTTTTGTTCAGTTCATTCAATGTGTTCTTATGTACTCTGTGTCAAGAATTGTTTTAGATGATAGAAACCCAGAGACAAATTCTTCCTGGAGTTCATAGTTAGTAATGAAGACAAATGCAAAATATTAAATGATATGATAAGAGGTATTTGATACAAAGTGAAAGAAGGAACTATGAGAACACAAAAGAGAATTTCTGAGGGTAGCTTTCTTAAAAGCAGAACCTAAGAGACAAGGATTCTTGTATAAGTGATTTATGTAGGGAGTTTGTTCAAGTGAAACATAAAACATAGTAAGGGAAACAAGAAGCTAGGTAAAGAGGTAAGTTCAGCAGTTCAGCTTCAGTCCAATTCTTTAAGAAACTCTGGGTCATGTATGGCATCATAAAGTTGTCCCACTTTGAGATAAAGGTCCAGACTTTATATCAACAAGTCACAGTCTCGAGGCTCGCCCTGGGGAAAGCGTATAATTTCTTGGGCATTTCCAAATGAGGAGGCTTCTGTTAGCCAAGCACAATTCTCAGGAATATCACTATAGACTGTTAGATGTCATCATTTACAGCTGCTGTGGGATGAGTACACTAGCCAAGAAAATAGGATCTGTGTCATTTACAGACTCAGATCTACTTGCTTCTCACATGAAGTTTGCACCATCATGGTACAACTTTTCCAGGATTCTAGTTGATCAAATTTTCCAGAGAAATTTATATGAGGAGGGTTTTCGAGACAAACTATGGTCCCCACTGCACTAGTATTCATCATCTTCCTTCTCTACCCACACATTCTACATTTCTTTTTGCCTTGGCTAACACTTCAGTTGATCTAGGTGGCTTGCCTGGTAAGGTAACCCAGACCTTCATCTCTGACAGATCTGAATCCCTGGTTACCTTAACAGTACTGGGTCATGATTGCTATATTTATCTAATTACCATTTACTATTAAAATGAAACATGGGAATACCAAAAGATGGCTATGTTCACTTGTGTGCCAAAAACATTCCTCTCTATCCTACTATGCAACAAGTCTTACTTCTTCTTGGTTATCAGAGTTCAATTGCCTCCACCAATATGAGCAATTTCTCTTTTGTCCTGCTGGTCTATTGGTACAAGTTGCCCAAAATGACCAGTGGCAGCTGTAGCTTTAATTTCAGTGGAAAAGCTAGAGAGCAATCCTACTCTTTAAGACCTCTAGACACTCAGAGCCTAAATATGTGGGGTTGGAAAGATTAAATTCTCAAAGTGTGTTACTGTCAGTTATGGGAGGGGTCGACTCCCACTTCCACTCCTTGATTACCAGATCCATATATTCTACCTGTTAGGGACACAGCACTGTGTAATCACCATATCCTCACAGTGTGTCATCCTCAAGCTTCAGCTGTACCTCTGAGAGGTCATTCTAATGCTCTGTCAGGCTGGTGGCTTCAGAATAGGGTAGTATATTGTAGGATCAATACACCTCATTCGCCATAAAGTAGGTCTTGATTCAGAGCAATATTATACGGGATTTCATGTTGGTAAATCAGACCCATGAATTGTGATGCTGGCTGAGGCACTGTGAATAGTCATTGCAAACTTATATTCAGAATACAAATTAATCGCAATCTGATGCACTGGCTTCTCTTCCCAGGGTGGAGGGGGTCCAATTTAATCAATTTTTTACCAAGTGACTGATTAGACTGGAGGATAGTACCATATTGGGGACTCAATGGTCTTTGTGTCTCACAGGTCAGACAGTTAGCCATGGTAGTAGCAAGATGATCCTTACTGAGAGGAAACCCATTCTATCAGGCCCATCCCTATCAGGGCTCTGGCTGGTATAACAGACTTGCCTAGGCTCTGGGTTCAGCCTTCTTTGAATTTATGTCACTCTTACAGTTAGGTCCTGTGCTTGGTTGTCATCTCTGTCTGTACTTTGGCAACAAGGGATGTGGCTCTCAATCGCAGCCAGGGAAGCATGGTTTACTTTAAATTGGAGACTGAGTCTGAGCCTGTCATTTTCTCTCTTTCAGGCATTAATGGCATTTAGTAACAGCCACCAAATACTAGAATGCTTATAGTTATTATTTACCCTGAAACTCTTAAGCATTAGGAACATTACACAAGCTACATCCACCTATATCCCACCAAAGATCACCAGAGGTGAAATTCTCAGCACTCGCATTGCTACAGCAGGCCAGGACGATCAATACCCTACCAATCAACTGTAATGGAGTCTTTGTTGCTTTCTGGCTGGTTAATAATCTACTTCCGGTCTCCATTCTTAGAGATGACTTTCTAGGATCATTCCTGGCACCATCTTTCTTAGGTTGAGTTTTCTAAAAGCAGAGCCAGAGATAGGGATTCTTGTGCAAATAACTTAATGTGAGAGTTCTCTCAGGAGAAACCTTATGTTGGTGAGGAAAACAGAGAAGGGCAGCCAGGGGATGAAGGCAGGCAGAGATATAGCAAAATTCTAGCCTCAGCGATCCCATTATGAACACTAAAGCATGAACGGCACACTAAGTCAGTTCACCTTGAGGCTAGAGGGAGGGATTTTTGTCTCCCCATATCAGTCGGCTCCCAGGACAGAGAACATTCAGACATTTCTGAATGAGGAGCCTCCTTTTGATGGGAAGCAAACCTCCGGTAAAGAATGTGGCTACATGTGAGATGGTAGCAGCCAACACTGGTAGCAGCTGCGGGTTGGGTATGCTGCCCTGCTAAAATGAATCTGGACTGGGCATCAACAGCTCTACTATAGGAGGAACGAGAAACTCTTTGCTGAGGAATTTGAAAAGATTTTGTCATGAAGATGACACGTGGCTTATAAAGAATAGAAAAGAGATAATTAAGCTGAGCATGAGGTACCAAGGCAGAGAGTGAAGAGTAATTCAGGCCACAAGTTCACTGAGTCTAAATTTGGGGGAGATTTGTGGTCAGAAACAAATGACCTGTTTTAGCATTCTCTGAACTCAGTGAAAGCTCAACTACTAGGTACTAATTTTTATTTGGTTTCTTTTCTTCTTTATTTCTTTTTTCTTTTTCTTTTTTTCTTTTTCTTTTGGATTATTTTCTTTAAGCTTAATAGCCTGCCAATAATATCACTGAATATAGCTAGTTAATGAGGTATACTGGGGTTAGTTTACAACATTTGCACTAATTAAGGCATTTAAGCATCTCACTAGAGTAATAATAGACACCTTATAGAAAGGCTGTATACTTTGGCAGATGTTAAAAAAGAATTGTGTAAACAAGATAGTCTTGCTATGGGCTCCAGAATTTCTGTAACAAAGTAGTATATAAAGGCTTACATTTAAAGTAAAATAGGTAGAAAAATGGCCAAAGTAAATTAGGAAAAGAAAAGTTTGAATAATTTTGGATTACCCTAATTTGTTATTGGCAGGATATAAGAGGTGAGGAAAAAAACTGACGCTTGATCAAAAACATTACATTTGAAATCTCTATATCTGAGACTCATAATTTGAGTAAAAATTTTCTTTCATATCAATGTTCAGATCATCACCATCACTCAATTGAATCACAACCTACTGAAAAGGGTTCAAAGAAGAAAAGACTCCAGGCTAGGTATTTGGAGGTAAGTCAGGGTGAGTGAGCATATTTATATGCATGTGTGTGTGTGTATGTGTGTGTGTGTGTGTGTGTGTGTGTGAGAGAGAGAGAGAGAGAGAGAGAGAGAGAGAGAGAGAGACTTTTTCTGTCTGAGTGTCATTTTAAAACCAAATATAAATTCTTTAAATTTTGACTTGTGCATACCTGTGTATTTCTGGCATAGTGTGTAGGTCATAAAAAATTGACACTGCAATAAAGCCAGCATTTGAAATTAGAATAGAAAACTCTCTCTAGAATCTACCAACCAGGATCTAGTATTGGACAGTCAAGAGCTTTGGGTTATTAAATGAAATCAAAAGCACATCAGGCCCATCAGCATCTTAAAAACCATTAGCGTTTCATTTAAAGAGAGTGTCTTGTTTCTGAAATATTCATAGCTGGAATCCACCACCACTGCTGAGATTTACATCTCCTCTCTTCCTATTATACTTGCTGAATCTCTTTACTTGCTATTGTAGAAAAAATATTCAAAGATTTATAGGCAGCAAAGAGAAGGCAGTAAATTATAACATCCATTATTGGCATCTATTCTTGTCTGTATCCCCAGGAAATGCAAATAAAAACGACTTCCAATTTTCTACTACAACTGAGTTGCAAAAGGAACTGTTATATGCAGATGAGGCAACTTCTATTTGGACAGAGATAAAATGGAAGAAATTTCAGTCTACTACACTTGGCATACCATTTGCATAACTCTGAGAAAACTGTCACAAAGGGATAATAAAAAATCATAAGGCTCTTAAAAAACCACATACAATGCCTGTAGCTAGGTTGCTTACAAGAGAAACAAACACAGCTTTAAGTTGTATGGGCTGGTGCAAGTTCCAAAAACAAAAGGGTGACTAAATATAGATGCTTCTATATTCATTGGTAAAAGTGATCCCTCTTCTCATGGTTGGCAAAAGGATTACACTAGATTTGAAAATAACTTATAATCCAGTGTGTGGTAAAGACAGACTTCACATTACCAATTTTTAAAACTTCTTTTAACATAAATCATAGCTTCTCTTGGATGAATGACTCTGACAATATTTCTCATCATATTACAGGCTCTTTGAGAGCGAAGAACTCTTACATTCACTGACATCCTGTATCCTGTGTCTAAAATGCAGTTTTGAACATAACAGAATCTCTAAACAAAATGTTCGATGATAGGAAATGAAGGAGTCTGAGGGGCACAGTAATGGGACTTAGGAGCCAAGTGTTCCAGTCTAGCCTTTGTCTCTCTTGGCCAGGTTTCTTTTCTCTATGGACCTTGGCTCCCAGCTCTGCAAAAAAAGGAGATAATAACACCTACCTTGACTGTTTTGGGGAAGAATTAAATGAAGTATCAGGACTAGTGTCCTGTTTAACATTTGGCATAGATTTGTCTCAAGACATGGGGTTTTTTCCTATCTCCTAAAACTCTTTCCCTCTTACTCAAGTCCTGACATCATTCTGGGCAATATCAATGTCCAGGTGAAGAACACACCCAACTGTTTTAATCACTTATTCACCATATTGGTAAGAAAGGGATTCTGGCCCTAGAGCTATAAGAATGGCCAAACATGTGGCACCCAAAACTCACATGATAACACTGATTACAACTCAGGAGAAGAGTTCACCACATGTCATGTAGGGCCACATGTAGCTGAACTTGGGAACAGAGTGAACCACTACAGGTAGTCAAGGCAGGCTTTATAGTATTAAGAGAGTGGGTGTCCCTCATTCCCATGGGAGGAAATGATTGGCTTGCTTGAATAATTCTATGAGATTGCAAGGAACTAAAACTCACTGCTCTTGGATAAGCAGAAACTGTTTTGGTCCCTGTGATAGGAAGGGTTACTTGGCTAGGGATCTTACCTCTGAGAACAGAGTGGGGAGGGGAGCTTGTGATTAGGCCATTTTAGGCCATTTCTATTTTACCAGCTATCAAGGCAACACATAATATTGAGCTTTAATTTTAGGCCTTATACCACACCAACTCATGTCTCACTTCTCAATTCGTTTAAGTCCTAAACTCCAAGGAATTCACCTCTCTTCTACTTTAATATGGCTTACACTTCCAATCTAATGCTCAAAATCATAGTTCCCAACTTCCCCATCTCCTTATCATACTTCTAGTTCTTCTTTATTGTTCTACCATATCCTCCCTGAAAAACCAACTCTGAATCTACTATGTTTACTCTGCTGAGAACTACAGGAGGAAAACCATATAGCCAATGAGATTTGTGTCATTATATTTTCATCATTTTTAACTGTAAGTGGATTATTAATATTGCCTAGAATCTCATAACCTAATTCTCTCAATTTGCAGAGAAGCTGCGACAAATTTTACTGCTGTTCTCGAGGCGTTACTCAACCTTTCCCTAGTCATTCTTATGAGAGCACCTGAGATATAAATTCTGTTTACACTGCCATCCTACCGTAAGCCTCAGAGGAAGGGATATTTCTCTTGCTTTCCTCAGCCAAATGTATACTTGTGCTCTGAATCCCTTCCTCTCTCATCTCCTTGACTACTTTGTTCCATCAGTTTTTCTCCTTGTTATCTTCAATTTTCTCCTCTCAGTAGTTCTTTTTCCTTAGCATATAAGAATGCTCGAGGCTCTTCTACCTTTAAAAAATTCCACCTTTGGCCCTTTAACTACTATTGCATCTTTTTTCTTTCTCTCACAACCAAGCTGATTTGAAGAGTAGATTAGAATTTATATGTCCTCCAGCCCCATTCACGCCTAGCATTGCAGCAATACATCTGCCAACATCAATAAGTTGGCTTCCATCAAACCTAGTATAGACCTTTCAGTTCTTTTCCTCCTTGGGCCCTCTAGAACATGGGACATTGTAAATTTCACATACCTCCACGCTTCTGGGACAGCTCTCTCCTAATTCCCCGACCGCTTGTGTTTAGTTATCCCTCCTTTTGCTCCTTGCCCCCTGCCTCAAGGTTCAAGTCTCAGCTATGTTCCTTAGGTCGTCTTATCCATACCCATGTCTGTTGACTCTCAAAGCAATAATCTCTTAGATCAGAACTCTTCCCTGATCTCTAATTCCAAATGACTAGCAATTATTGCCAACTGCTTCTATTATATGTACCCCAAACTCAGCACACATTGAACTCATCACTGTTTCCACACATTCACTTTCTACTTCATGCCTCGAATACTTCTGTACTTCATTTTACATCCTCTATTTTGGTTTTTATTCCTCTACCTCCTAAACCAAAATCTCCGGCAACATCTTGACCTCTTCTCCTACCCGATTTGTCCCATGTTTTTACGTCTCTGTATTCTTCTATCTCGACCTGGACCCTTATAATAGTTTCCTAGCTTCCACCCAAACTACCTAGGGTGACTACCTTGGGATGTATACTGTAGTCAGTGGTTTCCAAACCTGATCCACCCAGATAGCCTGAGGAAGATTATTTTAAAATATAAATTTGTTATCTGTACACCTATTTCCCTAACCCCACCCCCATACAACACACGTAATCAGAAAGTGAACAGAAATAATTTGCATTTTTAAATTTCTCCAGGTGATAATCGAATAAACCATCCTCTGATGAACACTGGGCATTGGTCAGGCATTACTGTAGTGACATTGCATAATATTGTGCTTCAGAAAGAAGCTCCAGAAACAGTGTGCAGGTGGGACTGGAGGCTGATAAAGTGCTACTGACATGTTTTCTACATATAAATATTTTAAAGGCACTAGGTATAGCCACAACTGCATGTACAGAGAATGGTTCCTGTCAATAGCAACTCTGTCTGTACTCCTGTCTATCACTATCATCTGCCAGTCTCTTCTAGCTATAAACCAGATGATTGGCAGCTGTGCTAACTACCCAGGGTGACCCAAAACCTCGGAAATATTAACTTTCATAAAATCACACAGTACTCAGTAACATAAACAAAGATCAGATCTTTATGATTTTCTGTCTCCTTGTCTTGTATAGTTCTCTCTCAGCCAGTTAGTTCACTGTCTAGAGAATGGGTTATCATCATATCATCTGTAAATAAATCTTTCCATTGGCTTATGGAATTAGCCAACACCTCGTTTCCTCATTATGAAAGTGTTCAGGCAATCATATCGCATCTGTAGCCCATGTCTTCCAAATCCTCCAAAGAAGGATCAAATCTGAGAAGTGAATACATTTTATCTAAGCAGAGCCTGTTGGAACATTTTTTAATAAAGGCCTGGCCCAATTTCGGAGCTTTCTTTTCATTAGGGCAGGTCTGCAAGCAAAGGCCCTAGAAGTGGTTAGAAAAACATAGTGTAATCACTACCATACCATTATCCTGTCCCTGGGTAATCACTAGGCATCAGCTTGCCAAAGCTCAGGGCGGCAAATTACTCATTTATTGTTACCTGAGCTGTGCAGAAGATTGAAATCTGGACTACTAATGATTTTTTTCAGCTTGTTTGGGAGAGTCTGTAGAAAAGTTCACATGCAGCACAGATGCTAGCTGGCTGGCAAAGGTGCTTTCAGGCAAATATGAAAGGGAAGCAAAGCATCACTTTCCTTCAAAAGTAAAGCTGAAAAGCTCCACATCATTTCATGAAGGCAGCTCTAAGGAAAAACACTAAAAGTCGTCAAAATCTACAGCCAGAGAAGAAACTAGTTCATTGGCTTGAGTATGTTTTTATCTGCTCTAAAAGAGATCAAACGCTAGGAGTATAATAAGTTTGACTTAACACAATTCAAGTTTAAGGTAAATATTTACCAACAATTTGTAGGAAAAAATTCTTGATTAGTGACATCGTCTAATGAATTGGATATGTTTTGTGTCAGTTGCTTTAGCAAGTTTCAGTTTCAGTAAAGGCTCCAAGTGTAGGTGTGGTGAAAGAGAATCAAATCATTCCTAATCTTGTTAAAGTATTTACAAAATCTAGTACTGGCAGGTATGATGGAAAACATGAAAAGTCAGCCACTACAATACCTGTTTCTACACCTAAAATATACATTTGAAGTGAACCTCCAAGCAGTTTTTGATACTAGGGATAACTGATGTAGGCAAGGTAGAGAGTTCTAGATAGTTTCGTGAATGTGAAAGGTCACATTCAAGAGAAAAGACTGAATGCCTCTTGCTTCTATCGGAAAAAGTACAGTGTCTGGAATGGGGACATAAGAATCAAAAAGCATTGATTTCTACTGCTGGCTCAGCTGGTGACTGCTTCTGTAGTCTGAGGCAATTTTCTAAGCCAATCTGTGACTAAATCTTAGCATTTACAAAATGAGGTTAGGTATCTTTTCTGTTTGAAATCTAGCTAGTATTATTTGGACTTTTGTTCATGTTATTAATGCTTATGATGCCTTCGGGGATTTTCAGATAAAAAGGATTACATAAGCACTAAGGGTTATTAATATTATTTTTTATGTTATTCCAAAAGACTATTATGGAGGCTAATAAATTAACATTTGTGATATTCTTTAGAAATAGTTGTAATAAACATTGTCAGTATTATTTAATACATAGATTAGTCCTTAAAGAATATCTGGAAAACCTAGAGGTAATAGCTTCCTAATCAACCTGATACTAGGCTCGTAGCAGACTCTTAATCACCTAAAGCCTTTGCCAAAAGATACATACATACATACATACATACATACATACATACATACATACACTCAGGGTGCCAGTCTACCCATCCAGAAAGGTGAAATAATGTGTCATGAAGTTTCATTTGTTCCAAAATTTGAAATATCTAGTAATTTAATTTTAATTTTTCCTTTGTTTCACTGATTTCTTAAACTGTTCTTAATGCACTGTAATTCAGTTTTCTAACAGATGAGGTTTTAACATGATGACATCCTTAGGGGTTTTGGATTTTTGTCAGAAGTTTGCCTAATGTTTAATGCCTTACAGATGCTGGACATATTTTTATGGTACCTTGCTTTGAATGGCTATTAAAGTGTATATTACAGGCATAAGACACCTTCAATTTACAGTATTTTACCTACTTATACCATTTCCAGGGCTCTCTACTGTAACATTATCATTAAGGGTGCTGGCCTTTTGCTGCAAACAACATGATTAAATCCTATTACAATTACTCTTGTTATAAAATCTTCTCATGCTTCTTGGCACTAAAGGTGCAGGGAGCCATGCAGGTGGTAACATAAAAAGGAGAGATGTACTCTGAACCGAAATGTTATGAGAGCTGTAGCCTAGAGAAGGTGAATAGATAGATCCCCAAAGCAAGACACTACTATATTACTGTACTCTCTGGGAGGGGTTTTCTTTTGTTAGTTTATAGTACTGAAGAGGGTTCTGCTCTTATTTTAGTTTTTTTCTCTAGGAGAGTGAAAGACAAGGACATAATCTGGAGGAATTCTCAGAAAGATAAGCTCAGAAAAAGGCCAAGTGATGACTAGCATGATGACAGTCTGCTTCAAGATGAAGAGGGGAGAATCTAGTCAATGAAATAATGTTTTATATTTCATATGCAATAATGGTGCTTCTTATACCTGGGAATGATGAAATGTGAGTTGGGATATTTTTCCCCTCTAATGGTGATGTGGGGAAGCCTTCGCCAGTCCTTACAACCAGAAGCAGCAACTTGTGACACGAGTGACATAAAAACAGAAGTGCTCACTTTATGAAACCAACTCGTCTTCAAAACTATTTAGCCTGACCTTATGCTATGAATAGGTTTCACTTTCCTCCTCATGAGGTTGTTGAGATGACTGAATTAGTTAATATTTGTCAAACATTTCAAATAACGTGTGGCCCACAGAAAATGTTGTCTTGCATTAGCAGCAGTGGTGTACCCTACCATTATTCCCTGGAGTTGGCATCTATATACTTATGTTTGATGCCACAAAAGAATGGTCATACCTGTCCCTCCTCTGCCTGATGAATATGAAAGTGTGAGGAAATCTGGCAAAAGAGAAATGGAGCATATAAAAACATAACCGATTCACTGTAATAAAAGGATATTTCATATAATAATAATAATAGCTACTGATTACTGAACATGGACTTATGCTGGATTAAGCACTTTGTGTTTATTATTTCACTGAATCCTCCAGGAACTGCATGAGGTAGGCACCATTATTATCCTCGGTTTACCACCAAGGAAGATGAGGCACTGAGAGGTGAAAAATGACACAACTTATATACGAGGAGATGGAAATAGTTTATCTGACTGCTATCTTTCTATTTATCTCCCTCGTTCTCCCTCTCATATATCTACAGGAATAAGAATTAACTGTGGACTAAACCATGAATGTGTATATGGCTACAAAGAAAGGACACATATTTGTCCATACACTATATATTTTCTCAGAAAGAACCAGAAGGTCACCGTTAAAGAAGAATTTATTTATAAACATATAGCTCTAGATCCTATATTAATATTTCTGTCTTTTCATTTTTGCATATGTATTCATTTGTATAAAGTTTTATACAAAGTGTCTCTTTTCTTGGGCCTCAATATACATGTTTTGTCTGTACTCCTAAACACCAGTGGCAGAGCAAGGTGGGGGTGGTGCGGGGGGTGTGATCTGCTCCAAGTATGGGTTGAAAGAAGTTATACTGTCTACACAGAGAGAAATGAAAAACAATAATAAAACCAACTAAAAATCTGCTTACTTTTTCTTAAAACCATGTAATTCTAAATCATGTTGGTGATTACGTACTGCTCCTCACCAGGGCAGGCCTCTGTCCTCTCCTATTTCCCTCTCCTTTGGTTTGTCACTGCATATCTACCTTAGGGTAGGAAATTTAAAGTGCAATGCAAAGGAAAGACTGTATTTCAATAATAAAGATACTTACTAGCTATCTATCGGTTAGGTATTTGTTTGGCATGTAGATATTTTTAACAACCGCTATCAGGACACTTGCACAGCACAGAGAAAAACAAAGGCAAACAACTACTCCAAAATCTTTTTTGTTCAGTCCATCCCTTAATATTCAGAAAGGCCTGGAGGCGCATATCCGCTTCATTTTGTTCCTGTCGTTTGGCAGAGAGGTGTGTAGTTCTTTGATGATGAGAGGAGAATAGAAGAAGCAGTTAAGAATAAATCCTTTCCTATTTAACCGTTCCATTCTCTTTTTCTCCCCAAGGTGATGGATGATGTATGGAAAGGAATAAGAATTCAGAACAGTGTGACTAAATCACACTTGTTAAAGTTAGAAAAGCCCTGAATAGGTCAATTTTATGGACTTCATAGAGGGAAAAAAAGCACAGGAACCTTTTCATGAAGGGAAAGAGGTGTTGCAACTCCCTACCTGAGCTCACAATTACTGTTTACTCACCTGCCTACCGCCATTATTGTCATCAAACTTTATCGATAAGGTCATCCCATGGCAAAACTATAAAGTAGGAGGAGATTGTTTTTTTTTTTTGGCTTACCCTTCTTTTGAAAGGCTCTTCCAGTTTCTCAGGGCTCCCATCTCATTATGTGCTGCCGTCCTCCAGCCACCACTATCACCGCCACCATCTCCACCATTTTCTACACCTGTACCACCAGACATACATTCCGAGGTTTGTGTTAGTAACTCACTGTCTCCCATTAACCTTTTCTCCTCCTCTGACCCATTCCCTCAGAACCTAGCTACAAGAAAAAGGCTGGTGATAAATCAGTCAGATAAGCCAATCCTAAAGATGGATTGGCTGGTTATTTTTATATGAGTAAACTGATTAGTTCCTCTGTGCTTTCAGGCTCAGAACTAAGAATTTGGACCCGGGGTTCTTAATATAGATACCCCTAAAATAACTTCAGGATTAAAACACAATAAGAAACAAAAAGTTATCCAGTTGCTTACTACGAGTGGTGTTAAAGAAAATATAATAGCATTAATTGTCAGTTTTAGAAAGTAAAAATAAAGCGAGGCCCATCCATGAATTTGAGATGAGGTGAGTCCACAGTGTAAAACTGGTCCTACTGATTTAAGCAGCAAATAAGTGTTTAAAGCCATAAGAGCAAAAGGGTGAGGATAATCTAGAAAGATGGCTTCCTCTTAAGGTTCTAACAAAAATCCTTTATAACTCCAGAGAAAACCACAGAAAGGATCACGATCAATGGAAAGTCAAATATACCCTCCTCTGACTGTGTCACCTAAGTGTCAAGAAAAGACTAGTTATGTCTCTCAGATCTTAATGTATATTAAGAATTCAGGAGACTCTAATTATATCATGCTTCCTTCAACTAAGCGTGTTCGAACACCAAATCTTTTGCTGATACCTTTTAAAGTGATGTAATCTTCCAACTAGTTCAAGATGTGTTTTTTAAATACAAGTTAAGGCAGTAGTGGAGATATTGTCAGTGGGGGTTCACAATTCACAGCATTTAAGGTTCTGTTTACTTTGGTTGGTGTGTTTGACTTACTTTCATAATAAAGAATTACAAAGGACAAAGTACCCAAGACAAGTGACACCTTGTCACTTCATCTTCTTATCAACCCTGTTTATTTCTGGGTCTTCCCAGTTTTTGTTATGGTGGTTACTTGTTTGTTTTTGCCTATTTCAATCTTTTTTATGTATTTGCCTCTCTTTGCCTTTCTTGTCTGATTTTCATCTCTATCTTTGACAGTCATTTTCTTGGTTAAAATGTTCCACTGTGAGCAGACTAGTTATAAGTATTTTGTAAATAAGAGTGAAAAACATGGTTAAATTCAGATCACTAGCAGTCTGATTAGTAGACTAAAAAAGTTCAATGAAAAACCATCGAAGGTTTTTGAACTGGGGAAAAAGCTGATGTGAGATATTTCTGTGTGTTGGTATAAGAATGGACTGGAAGAAGGTGAGATAGGCACCTATCTTAAGTGGAAACTAACATAGATGACTACGGCAGAAAACCCCATTTGCTTCACGTCTAAGGAATTACCTCAAATTCAATCAGCTATGTACCCATGATATTGTTTCAAATCCCAGAAATATTAGAAGTAGAATCAGTAGCAAAACCGACTTACATTCACTCCATTGCCAAAGACTTAGAGGTGAAAGCTTAATCATCTTTTGCAGTTTTCCATCATCTCTAAAAAATCCTGGGTGAAAGAAAAATGTAATTATAATTCCAGTTGCCTCTATGCATATTAAGTAACAAGGAAAGCCGATTTATTTTAAAGCTATCTGTCTCTTAAATATTTTCCAAAACATGAATGTATAAAATATTGTATGTATAATACATATAACAACTATATTCATATCAAATTGATAACAGTTGATGTATATTTTTGTGTTTTCTGAGCGTTGTTCTGTTTCTGAGTGCTTTTAAGGCAAACTGTAATGTAAGCTCTCAGACACTCAGACAATGGGCACAGCACACTGTTTTCACAGTTTTCAGTCAATGAGGGCTCTATTGTATTCTTTTAAATTGAGCATGTTTGACATCTTTGTTCTTGTTTTAAATATAAGCATGTCTTTTAAAGAAAATAATTGAAGAAAAAAGAAAAAAGTATTTGTATAGTCTTCTGCATTTACCTACATATTGACCACTTCCGCTGTTATTCATTTTTTTCTTGTAGATTCATGTTCCTATCTGGTGTCATTTCCTTTCAGCCTGTAAAACTAGTTAGTACTTCTTGTAAGGAAGATCTGCCAGTAATGAATTCTTCCAGTCTTCATTTATCAGGAAATATCTTTATTTGGCCTTTATTTTTGGAGGATTATTTTGCTATATATAGAATTGTTTTGTTTTAACAGCTTTATTGTACGTGATTTAGACACCATACAATTCATCCATTTAAAGTGTACACTTCAGTGGTTTTTAATACAGTCAGAGAGCTGTGTAACCATCACCACGATCAACTTTTGGAGGTGGAATGCTTCGTTGATAACAGTTTTCCATTTCTTTCAGCACTTTGATTATACCAGCCATTATTTCCTTGCCTTTATTATTTCTGATAAGGAATCACTTATTAATCATATAATTTCTCCTGAATCATTTTTCTCTTGCTTCTTTCAAAAAATTTTGGTTTATTTGGCTTTTCTATTGATCTATCTTCATGTTTTCTGATTATTTCTTCTGTCATCTGAAATTTGCTGTTGAACCTCTTTAGTGAATTTTTTATTTTATTTTACTTTTTATCTATAGAATTTCTACTCGTTACTGTTTTATAGTTTCTGTTTCTTTAATGAGATTCTTGGTTCTTTCTATCTTTGAACAAATTTATAATAACTGCTTTGAAGTCTTTATCTGGTAAATCTAAAATATAAGTCCTCTCAAAGTCAGGTTCTGTTTTCCACACTCCTCCCTGAGTATGTGTCACATTTACTTGTGTTTTTTTTTTTTTTCTTTCATGTCTCATACTTTTTTGTTAAACATGGATATTTTAGATAATATATTGTAGCAACTCTGGATTCGGCTTTCTCTGAATGTCTTCATTAAGTTCTTCTTCTCCCTCTCCCTCTCTCTCCCTCTCTCCCTTCCTCTCTATCTGCTATCTCTCTCCCTCATTTTCTCCATTTCCAGTCCTTCCTTTCTTTCTCTTTCTTTATAATTTGGTTGGACGTCTTCTGTAGAAGCTATCTCCTCCGCAATATGACACCACTAACGTCTCTGCTAAGGTTTTTTAAATTCTATTTTTATTTGTTTTCTTGGCTTCCTAAGGGTTACTCTGCATTGCTTAGTGGTCAGCCAATGACTGCTCAGAGATTGTGCTCAAACACTGAGATCATAAAACTCACCTTCTGCCAATGGATCTGTGTGTGATTTGAAGGAGACTTTCAAAATTCAGACAGTTTTCATGTCTGTCCCAGATTTTATTTCCCTCTTAGTCCTCTGGGGTCTCTCTATATGTGCACACAGTTCCCAGTCATTCAGGGATGTGTGGAAAACATAAATAGCCTCACTATGGCTCTCTCACTTCTAGGATCTCCCTATTAAGTTTCTGGCTGGTCGATAAGCCTAACACACATCCCAACCAAGACTGCAACCTCAGGCTAGCAAAGCTGCAGCCTTGCCTATTTCACTTCTTACCAAGTTTGCTGACTTTACTGAAAATATCTGCCAGGCGTGGGCTTTTGTTCTTAGCTCCAGACCATTCCCACTCCCTCTAGCAGCAAAGCTGCCAGTTTTCACAGATAACTCTACCCTGCTCTAAATACTGTGCGAGTTGAGCTGGGGTGGAGGGATATGAAAGCAACCCCAAGCAAGAAAGCCACTGCCCCCCACAGTTTTTACCTGAAATGCTAACAGCTTTTCATAAATAAGTGGTAACCTCTTTGTTGTTGGCCTTTGGTTGATTTCTAGAACATTGAAATGCTTGGGGGATTTGCTTTGACAATTTTGTAGTTTTACAGTTGGCTTTTGAGAACAAGATTTGCTGACCTCCTCCCTTCCTCCATGGTCCAAAGACCTACTTTCAAATCATGCATTCCTCATTCCACAATGGCCCCGTTTCCCACCATTTAGTTTCTGTTCTGGAGAAAAATTTTTGACACATATGCCTGAGTAAAATGTTGCAAGAGA
>NW_011889078.1:898834-909919 GCF_000151845.1 Pteropus vampyrus
CTACTCTTTCTTCTCTACTTTGTTACAGATCTCAATTTTTGGTTACAGCTCATTTAACAGAAATGCTTGCAATATATAAGTTTAACTAATGTGTGAAAAATTGAATCCAAGAAAGGAGGAAGCATTTCATGTAAGGTGAAGAACACAGCAAAATTATAAGGGCTAAAATGAGCATAACTGATGTAGTTTCTTGTGGTTGTTGTAACAATTTATCATAAATTGGGTGGTTTAAAACAACATAAATGTATGCTCTTACCATTCTGGAGGCTGGAGTCTAAAAGCAAGATGTCATCAGAGCCACACTCCCTGTCAAGACCCTAGGGAAGAGTCATTCCTTGCCTCCTCCAGTTTCTGGAATTCCATGGTGTTCCTTTATTTAGAGCTACATCACTCGAATTTCTGCCTCTATCTTTACATGGTTGTCTTCCCTCTGTGTGTCTGTTTATATCCAAATCTCTTTCTCCTTTTAAGGACATTAGTAATTGGATTTAAGGCCCTAACCCAGTATCACTTCATCCATATATCTGCAAAGACCCTGTTTCCAAGTAAGGTCATATTCACAGGCACCAAGGTTAGGGCTTCAACAAATCTTCCTGGGGGTATTGTTCAACCCATGACAGTCTATTTAGGAAACTAGCATGAATGGAATGGAGGATGTGTACTATGGAAAAATGAGGATAATCATGAAAATGGAATTCATGAGACCTGGGTCATAAATATTCATGGTGCAGATGTAACACCATATTAATCAATTCCAAAGGTGTCTTTCCCAAAATAGCCTACATAAATTTGAAGTATTTGAAGTATCTCCTCTAGAACTCATCAATAGTGTTGAGTTTTATTGCTTATTCTTTGGTGCTTTTGTTTCTTCTTCCTACTTTGCCTAGAATTTCCACAGATTTTCCCACATCTTCTCCCACATTTTCTGTCCTGTTACCATAAATATATTATCCATGCTCTTATCTAAAGCTTATCTATAAAATTGTAACCTAAATCCTATCATATCTTGACTATTCAAGGCATTACCTTAGCAAATCCTCCTCCTCAACTTTCTTATATTTCACTCCCAACTGGATCATTCCCAACATACATACATAAGGTAATATAACATACATAAAGATACTACTGTTTTGCAAATCTCAAAAGAACTCTTCTCTTAAGTGCAGTTTATCTGCCAAATGCTGCAAAAATGATTTTGTTCTCCTTTGTAACAAAACTCCTTGAAATGCTCAACTGTCTCCAAGTGTTCTCCTACACACTCTAATATAGCTTTCATCCCACCTCTCCACTCAAAATGTTCTTGTCATGGTTATTGATTGCTTCTGCATTGCTAAATCCAATGGTCAATTTTCAATCCTCATCTTTCATGACTTATTCATAGCATTTACCACACCTGGCTACTCTTATGTCCTAGATACACTTGCCTTCCAGGACACTATACTCTTCTCAGTGTCCAACCACTTCACTAGTTCTTCCTTCTAGTCTTCTTTGCTGGTGGCTCTTATCCAACTTCTTTATATCTGACCATCCCAGAGCATATATATATGTGTGCTATCCTTTGGCATCCCATTCAATCTCTTGGCCTTAAATATCACCTACAGGCTAATGGCTCCCAAATTTATACACTAGTCCAGACCTCTTCCCTGTATTTCAGCCTCATATACCTAACTGCCAATTCAATATGCTTGGGTATAGAGTAGACATTTCAAACTCACCATGTTCTAATCTAAAATCATTCTACCACCAAACCTGCTCTACTTTTAACTATCTTCATCTCTGATGATGGCCACTCCATTCTTTAAGTCACTTGCACCAAAAATCTTAGTTTTTCTTGACTTCTCCCTTCTTCTCACACTCTCTATCCTATCCACAATGAAGGTCTGTTGTTCAAAATATAAAGAAGTTTCAAAACATAATCAGAATCCAACTATTCTCTCCATCTCCAATCATATACCTTCATAAATCCACTACCATCTTTTACCTGAAATATTACTTTAATGGTCCATTTCTACCCTTGTCCTCCTACAGTGTATTCACAACATAGCAGTCATAGTAAAGTTGCTAAAACTTAAGTCATATAACATCCCTCTACTGCTCAAAACCTTCCAATGTCTCCCCACTTCATAAAGGGTAAAAGTCAATGTTTTATGATGTCCCATAAGGCCCTACATAAACTAGCCTCTTGAAATCTTGGATCCCTCTCATTCTATTTTCTCTGTCATTCACTTAACACCAGCTATACTGTCCTCTCAACATTCCTCAAACCTGTGATTTTTGCCCTTGTCTTAGGGCCCTTGTAATTAAAATGCTTTTTCTCTCCAGACGCTTGAATTTCTAATTTCTCATTTCTTTAAGTCTCAGTAATTAACTTCTCAATGAGGCTTATCCTAACCACCACCAACACCCCCTCTAAGTATTCATTAATTTGGACTTACCACCTTATTTATATCATATAAGGTACTTATGTCTGTTTATTATTTACTATCTCCCTCCTTTAGAATATAAGGTTTATGTGGACAGGGACTTTTGTGTTTATTTACTGATGTGTTTTAAACACCAAGAACAATGACTTGACATATAGCTACTCAATGGATATTTGTTGAGTAAATAAATGCTTTGTTTAGCTTTGAAGAATAGACTGATAGCTTCTGAAGGACAAAAAAAAAAAACACCTTTTCTTTTTCCTCTAGTAATCTCATTAATTAAAGCATAATTATGACTAATACAACACACAAAAAAAATACCTTCAAAAATGTACCTTATCACTGATATCAGTGTAGAAGAACTATACAGTATGCAAGGGGACATGATAATTAAATGGCCTTGACTAGGTCATTTTTAAGTGGTTGTAAGTGGCAATGATTAATGGTCCTTCACCTTATTGTGCAATGCAACATGGTACAGATTGGCACTATCTCTTCCTTGGTGGACTTCACTTCTCAGCACTGTGCATTTTAGGTGGGGTTATAAGAGTAGAAACGGGGAATAGAATAGGGTTGAAATTCAATAGAATAAGGTTGTACTTCCTAGGCTGAGTCTTTAAACTTCTTTTGTGATTCTGTTCTCTTCCCTTGTCCTCTGGTCAGGGAAGAGTAAACAGTGAGGATTCAGAGGGCGTAGAAGATGATGGAGTCCCTGGATGTAAGGGTGCTGAGTCTCCAAACAAAAAGGTGGAAGACAACTCACTATACTCTTTATTGGACAATGACATGAACGAGGGCTCAAATCTTTATAGTTTTAATTCACTGATCATTGGAGTTTATTTTCATAAAGCTAGCTAGTCTACCATGACCAACAGAGCCAGTACCTAATAGCATCTCAGAAAGAAAGGATGAAACTTGATTATGCAAAGCTATTAAAATGGCATATATTAGTATCAAGGAAACTTGAAATCTTTAGCAAAGCAGGATTGCAATCTCTAAAAACTGCTCTTTTCAATAAAATACTCTAATATATGAGCATTTCTTCTTGGAATAAATAGGTTTATATTTTTTGGACCTGAGATGTGAATCTTTAGCTTAAGTTAGGATTCCTCTTTCAATTCAATGGCAGTGTCAATAGGAAAGCAAGTTGGCTGTTTGTGCTTGGCACCACCCGGCTGCAGTTACATCGTTCAGCACTAAACACGCTGGTTGTGTCAGAGTTGAGTACTGTCATTCTGATGAAGTGGGGAGTGTGTTGCCCTGGTAGGAAGCCTTTTAAATTGAATGACAAGGTTTTTCTTATTTGTTACATCCCCAGGCCATTGTCAAATCATATAATGCCAGCCCAGGAAAGTAATTACAGAACTGTTGTGAGGCTGTTAGCAGCTGCTTTTCATTTTTCTCCATTGTGACTGGGATGTGGTGGAGAAAAATTGGGATGACTAAGAACTACACACAACATAAACGCCACCCAATCTGCTGGCCAGTCACATGTGGCATTTATTTTCAGCCATGGGGAAAAGAGTAGGTTCCGGACATGTTATTAGATGTAGGTGCCAAATAAAATGAAGAATCTATAGCCAACTATGAGAGGTCAGGCTATAAGAAAAAAAAAATGATTTCATTTATTAATTCATAACCAAATTCATTGGGCCACAAAGTCTAATTTCTAAAAAAAAAAAAAATCATGTGTTTATTACATTGAGCAATCCCTTTTTCTCCTAGCTGTTTCTTTTCTTTCTAGTGCTTTCTTTATTATTTGTGTAAGGACCACAATGAGCCTTCAGATAATGTTACTCAATGTTTACAACAATAAATGCAGATTCTCATGAAACAGTAACTATGAGGATATATGAAGGGGAAACAGCAAATATTAAATGTATTTTCATCTTATCACCTTATCTTAATTAGGTCTTTTCTAATAAGAACCTTATAAACTGGCCAATGCTTATTTTCAAGGTTAATTTATTTCCTAAACTTTATTGAGCGAAGAACAGTACTTCATTTGATAGGCTCCTGATTTAAAGTAAAATATGTATTGTTTTAAAGTTACAACTGCTTACAGCTTAATGGAAACTTCTTAAGATTCCTAACAGAAGTGAATGTTGTATTTCCAATCAAGTGACAATCTAATCAGAATGAACCTCAAGTGACTATTCATTATTCATTTTCTTTGAATGAAATTGCTTAAGTAGCATGTACCTATGTTAGCAAGTTATTATGTTCACATATAATCCTTTCTTGTTCTGAAAGTCATTGCTTTCCTCTCTTTCTTGGTTACTGAGATATAAATACATTTTTATGTCTTCTACGGGTTGCAGAAGGCAATGCTTCCCTATACTCTATGCAAAATTCCTTCCATTAAGAATGTGTAACCACCTTTCAAGAAATAATTTATTTCTAAATGATGACAGTGGTCAGAGGGTTAGCATCCAACAACATCCCAAATGAAAATAATTAGAATTTGTGGTTAAGATAAGAGTGAGGTTTGAAACCTGTCGGTACATATCACTAAGTAGAAATAAATTATGGCTTGTCAAAAATGACAGATTTCAACAAGGTGCTTCCTTCTCACTTGAGTAAGACCTTTTTCCACCCAGCAATTAACTTTATTTCCATTAATATTCAGTAGCATTGACAAGGCTGACAGAATAAAGCTGGGTTTTATAAAACTAAAGACAGATTGATAGAAACTCATTACTTTGTCTAATAATTTCATCATTGTATGTTCTATCTTAATAAATAAAGAACAAAGCTGTTGACTGCAGCACTGATTTGTTGTGCCAGGTAAAGGACTCAAATTTTCTGTGTGTATTTTCTTCTTGTGATTCATAAATTTATTTTTGCAAATAAACAGTAATTTTGCCTATAGGTTTGCAAAGGTGACACAATAATACATTTATACCATATTATAATACATTTAAGTACTAGCATAGTTTTCTTTACGTATTTCTTCACAATCTGTAAGTAATAATTATGCTACACAGTTAAATTAAATAAAATGAGTAACTGCACTTAAACAACCCTTTGATTATAGATTGAGAAAGCCCAAGAGCAAGTGTTTGCTTGTGGTATGGTAGAAAAAGAGCAAAGAATTAACTAACAACCCATGAGAACATAGAAACCAAACATTTTCATCTTCCTTTTTTATGTTATAAAAAGTTAGAAATAAAATAGAGCTGGTTTCACAAAGCTTCAAGATGTGTCAAAGATGTTGTTGCTTAGATACATAACATCTGTTCTGTTTTTGTATGTCATATTTTCTAAAAAAATTGAAAATGAAACATTGTGCTTTTCTAAACTTATGGACACAGATTATTTTTCTTTTTCCTTTTTTTTTTTTTTTTTTACATACAGGACACTTTGGCTGAGTTCAGCTTTGCTTTCTCTTCTAGAACTGTGAGAAAAAAATTCTCACTGTTGGTGAGAAAGATGTGATATTTGCCTAACAAAATCAACTTGAATTTTTTTTTCTGGAAGTTTCTAAGTTGTTCTTAGATGACAGGTGACATCTCAAAGGTGAAAGTCTGTCATTTTCCTAAAGAGTTGTTTTTCCTTTAACATTATATAGAACACATTTTTTTTTTTTTAAAACCAGGGGCAATATTAGTGAGTACTGGATATATTACTGACATGGAATTTTGCCACTTGTATTTATTTTCTGTGCTATGACAACCTAATATTCTATGGTAGAAATGACTCAATTTTAGTCCTCATCAAACTCATAGTTTCTAAAAAAGTCTAATTTTTCATAAGTGAAAATTCATGTAGTGAAAATGGAGTTTCACACAGCTCTTACTTTGGCCTCCAGCACATGTACTGAACAGCTCTACTCTTTCCCCCTCATTTTTGTCAGTATTAAACTCTGCAGATGAGGTCACACCTGAACACCTGAGTAGGGTGTTTGTAATTAAGTTGTAATAACAAAAATTTTGGATTTGATTTTCCTATTCTTTGAGTTTTCCCTTTTGGTTCCCTCTCTGATGTTCCACACCCCCTTAGATCTTTATTTCCTGTTCTCTCTTATCTTTCATCTTTATACCAGTCTACTTCTCTGATTTTGGCTTTATCCTGCTCTCTCATTTCCTCTCAAACTCCTCTTGAAGTTATCAATGCTAATGTTCTCTTTTAGTTACTGTCTTGTTTTCATCTTGATTATTCTATTTTCTAAACTATTTATGAACTTGTTCCTGCTCTTCATCAGTGAAGCCTTTTTAGAGAGGATAGCAGTTATTTGAAAGACTGCATTCATTTATTAGTCACATATTTACATAGAACTTACTGTATGGAAAACATTGTGGGAGAATACAAAGATGTTTTCTATACCATCACTGCCATCAATAATAGCTGGTGCTCATTTAGCACAAACTATGTGTCAGACATTGATCTATCTGTTTTAGAAATATTAACCTCTCAACATTCTCTATGTTCATATGTAGGTTTTATTATTATTCAGGTATGGTGAGGCCAACAGACCAGGAGATAGCTGCCATTGAAGAGGCAGTTTGTTACTCTTAGTTCCCAAGAGGAGGGAACATGCCACACCATACAGGGCCATACAAGGAAGCACCAAGATCAATCAGGAGACAAAAGGAGTGGAAGGAAATCATGGGCAAGAGCCCTTACAGTGATTTCCACTGGAAGGAAAAGCAAGGCAGAGTAAGCAGGCTTAACATTAGCTAGTCTGAATGATTTCAGGGGGCCCTGAGGCATAAGGGCTGTCCCTATAGTAGCCTGGTGTCTCGCCCTGGAGTGATCGAGGCAGGAAAATACTGGCCTGGAGCATAAAAGTCCATAGAGGCAGTAGGGAAGGGTGTGGGCTTTGGAGTGCATGGTTTGCATATGAAAGGCATGCTCACAGGCTAGTCATTTACTATCTCTAAGAACTGACTAGCCCTGGAAGGGGCAGGAAAGTCCCCAGGGCCAGTAAAGTCCCAGGTGTCATGGTATCAGAATAAAACAACATGCTTTATACACCCTAGAGACAGGATAGTATTATTATCAAAGCCACGCAGCTAGTAAGTAGTTGGGTCCAGATTAGAACCCAGTTGGGAACCATCCGTGTGGCATAAGCAAAGCCTGTATATAGAGGATTAAAGAAAATGATACTGGGAAAGTTATCTGAGATCAACCTTAAGAAAGTCTTAAGTAAAGTAATAAGGAATTTGAATTTAATTCAGGGAAAAAATAAGAAAAAATAAGAGGTATAAAAATATATATTTATATATAATACATATTATACATAGTACATACATAATATATACAAAGAATATGTATATATATTCTTTGAGTAGGAGAGTTATGATCACACCTGTGTTTCAGAGGTTACCCTGACCTCTGTGAAAGTAAAATTTGAAGGAGGAGAAACAGAAGGTGAAAATATCAATTAGGACATTATTGAAATAACTTACATGAAACTTAAAGATAAATCAGAGAGTGCTATAGTAGGAGACTGATTACAAAACCATTGTAGAGATAGAGTTGAAAGCCCCTGTTATGATATTTCAGCAGCTGAAATTATTGTCATATGATGCGTGGTTCCTACCATGCAGAAGAGAAAACCCAAGGTATATACTCGCTTGGTTGCTGTACTAGGCCAGACCTCAGAGGCTGCTCTGGGTTACAAGGTGGGAGAGAATAAAGATGTTCACAGAGCTCAGGAATGCTAGTATTTTGGTTCTGTTCAGAAGCTGATAATAAGGAGTGCAAAGGAGCCTCAACTCCACTGTGGCTCAAACACTGCTAGTGGAATACAAAAGAGTAATTTATAATAAAATAATATGTATTTCAGTACATATAACTGAGAAGACTTAATTATCTAGACAGATGCTGGCACCTACTGATAATGCATACACTAGGATTTAAGAGAGTTTAGATGAGAAACCCTTCAATTCAAGAAATTCAGCAAGATGAAAGAGTGGAGATATAGAAGGTCACTAAAATAAATATAAGTCCTAACAGATCAGATTTATTTGTCTATAGCAAAAGAGAGAAATAATCTTAATTGAAATAAGGATAACATGCCAAGACAAATTACAGACTTTGGAAACAGAGAAAATGATGAAGTATGATATTAGCACAAATGAGCTGGGCCTTATTTATAAGAGCAATGTCAAAATAATTCCCAGTGTTATGACGGGATAGTGACAAAGTATCTCTGAAAACATATCTCCTGCCTTGAATTCCTCCACATGTTGAGCCTTACAATAAGTCTCTGACACTTAGAAAGACCCAGAAGACCATATCTTTTATAAGCTCTGGGGATTGGGGGCATGGTGGTAGAGGAGGTTATACTGCAAAAAAGAAGCAGTAATACAAGAAACCATGGAAAAACTACAAATAAATAATTTCAATATGTAACTTTTATAATCTAGACTTTGCATTGTTATTCACAAAAAAAAATTTAAATACAAAATATCAAAACAATTTTATTAATAAAATTCAACAAGAGCCTTGCATCTTGTGTTATCTTCACTAATTTAATAATATTTAATTCTAAATCTGTTAAAAAAAGAACATCAGGTTTCCTTTGTTATATATTTGCCTGCGGCAGTTATGTATGCCAACTGACACTGGTATGTTATATCAGTGACTCAATTATAATGAGTGGCATTGTTTTGTTGATTTGATTTTCTGAAATGGTGAACAATGCTCAGGAAACAGTGCAATATTCTTTGGATTTAAACAGTACTACATTTCTGGAAATTTTAGTTTATAACTATGAAGAAAGAAACTTTGTTGTGATATATGAAACTATTTTCTAGACTCTCAAACAATTGTAGCCCATTTTTCTCCTCCACAAATGTTCATGGGATATTTGAAAGTCATGTACCATAATTCTCTATTGTGCAAAACTGGTATATGCATAGAGGAACATCTAGCGTCTCTGCTCACCCACACTCTAAATAACAGCGTCATCCTCCAATTGCTATAAAAAATAAAAATTATCACATAATTTTCAAATTCTCTCTGTAAAGAACTACTGGTTTCAGTAATGGAGCGCAATGAAAAGGAGATCCCTCCCATAAGACATATACGAGCATATGCTAAAACCTCTTAGCAGGGAAATGGTAAGCAGAATTCAGGCACTGGGTAAATGGCTGGACTAGATCAAGGCTGAAAAATCAAATGTTCACAGACACAAGGCAGGTATGAGAAAATGTGTAAACTAGGCCAAGAGAAAGACAATAGAGAATCATGTAGTCTGTGTGGCAGTTGTCCCAGCACCATTTGTTGAAAGAATTGTTCTTTCCCCCAATGAATTGTCTTGGCACCTTGTCAAAAATCAATCGACTGTAAATGTGAGAGCTTATTTCTGGATTATTATTCTATTCCATTGATTTGTATGTCTATCCTAATGCCAGTACCACATCATCTTGATTACTGTGGCTTCGTAGTAAGTTTTGAAACTGGTAATTGTGAATCTTATAACTTCGTTCTCCTTTATCAAGATTATTTTGCTTATTTTCAGTCTCTTGAATTTCCATATAAATCTTAAGATCTGCTTGTCAATTTTTGCAGTGATGCCAGCTGGATTTTGATAGGGATTGCATTGAGTTAGTGAATCAATTTCAAGAGTATTGCCATTTTAACAACAGTGTTTTCTCATCTATGAACATGGGATATCTTCTGATTTATTTAGGTCTTTTTAAATTTCTTTCAACAGTGTTTTCTAATTTTCGGAATGTAATTTTTGTACTTCTTTTGTTGAGTTTATTCTTAAGTATTTTATTCTTTTCAACGTGGATGCTTTTTGTCATTTTCATACCTAATTGCCCTTGCTAGATCTTCTTAGTTTTAAAAACTTATCTATCTTATGCACTTTTATCTCTTACTTATTATTTATTGACTTGGTTCCATCAAACCAATCACCTCACTCTCTCTTTTAGCCCTTCATGTCTTCTGTTAACTTTTGGATCTTTCATGATTTAATTCCACGCCCCCCCCCTCAAAAACAAAAACCACCATGGTCATAGTCTGGATTGCTATTTATCCTGTTATTGTTTATGATCTGGGACATTTTATTTCTCAAATTAAATTGTAAGCTCCATTGAGTAGGGTCAATATTTTTAATTTTACTGTCTTCAAACAATCCTAACAGAGTCCTATGCACAAAGAAATGGCTCAAAAACACTTTCTACTTGCTTTTCTTATTTCACAGAATAATAATTCAGTGAAATGAAAAGAACACTACCTTGTCTTAAATCCCAGCTTTGACACTTTAATTCTGTATAATGGTGAGTGATTAATTTACATCTGTGTCTCAGTTTTTCCATCTACGAAATTACAATAAAAGTGTCTAACTTGATTAATTATAATAAAGATTAGAAATAGGCCTGTAAAACACATAACCCATGGCAGTTATTTGGGATATGGCACGTACTTTCATTAGTGATAAAGGCAATGTGGCAGGCAATTAAAAAAACTAAGCTTAGAATTTTTGTTTTAAAAATAAAGGGGAAGGGAAATGGAAATTTTTAATGGTTATAAAAGTTATTTCAGATTCCAATTATTTTATCACAATGTCATATCTAAGTTTTCTCTATCAATGGAACTCTATTGCAGGGTGAATACACAGCAAAAACAGAAAGTGTGAGATACACCCTCTTCCCAATCTTAGTGCTTATTTTATAAAATTTCTGGTACCTTACCTGAAAAACAA
>NW_011889078.1:909969-912869 GCF_000151845.1 Pteropus vampyrus
CCATTTTTCTCCTCCACAAATGTTCATGGGATATTTGAAAGTCATGTACCATAATTCTCTATTGTGCAAAACTGGTATATGCATAGAGGAACATCTAGCGTCTCTGCTCACCCACACTCTAAATAACAGCGTCATCCTCCAATTGCTATAAAAAATAAAAATTATCACATAATTTTCAAATTCTCTCTGTAAAGAACTACTGGTTTCAGTAATGGAGCGCAATGAAAAGGAGATCCCTCCCATAAGACATATACGAGCATATGCTAAAACCTCTTAGCAGGGAAATGGTAAGCAGAATTCAGGCACTGGGTAAATGGCTGGACTAGATCAAGGCTGAAAAATCAAATGTTCACAGACACAAGGCAGGTATGAGAAAATGTGTAAACTAGGCCAAGAGAAAGACAATAGAGAATCATGTAGTCTGTGTGGCAGTTGTCCCAGCACCATTTGTTGAAAGAATTGTTCTTTCCCCCAATGAATTGTCTTGGCACCTTGTCAAAAATCAATCGACTGTAAATGTGAGAGCTTATTTCTGGATTATTATTCTATTCCATTGATTTGTATGTCTATCCTAATGCCAGTACCACATCATCTTGATTACTGTGGCTTCGTAGTAAGTTTTGAAACTGGTAATTGTGAATCTTATAACTTCGTTCTCCTTTATCAAGATTATTTTGCTTATTTTCAGTCTCTTGAATTTCCATATAAATCTTAAGATCTGCTTGTCAATTTTTGCAGTGATGCCAGCTGGATTTTGATAGGGATTGCATTGAGTTAGTGAATCAATTTCAAGAGTATTGCCATTTTAACAACAGTGTTTTCTCATCTATGAACATGGGATATCTTCTGATTTATTTAGGTCTTTTTAAATTTCTTTCAACAGTGTTTTCTAATTTTCGGAATGTAATTTTTGTACTTCTTTTGTTGAGTTTATTCTTAAGTATTTTATTCTTTTCAACGTGGATGCTTTTTGTCATTTTCATACCTAATTGCCCTTGCTAGATCTTCTTAGTTTTAAAAACTTATCTATCTTATGCACTTTTATCTCTTACTTATTATTTATTGACTTGGTTCCATCAAACCAATCACCTCACTCTCTCTTTTAGCCCTTCATGTCTTCTGTTAACTTTTGGATCTTTCATGATTTAATTCCACGCCCCCCCCCTCAAAAACAAAAACCACCATGGTCATAGTCTGGATTGCTATTTATCCTGTTATTGTTTATGATCTGGGACATTTTATTTCTCAAATTAAATTGTAAGCTCCATTGAGTAGGGTCAATATTTTTAATTTTACTGTCTTCAAACAATCCTAACAGAGTCCTATGCACAAAGAAATGGCTCAAAAACACTTTCTACTTGCTTTTCTTATTTCACAGAATAATAATTCAGTGAAATGAAAAGAACACTACCTTGTCTTAAATCCCAGCTTTGACACTTTAATTCTGTATAATGGTGAGTGATTAATTTACATCTGTGTCTCAGTTTTTCCATCTACGAAATTACAATAAAAGTGTCTAACTTGATTAATTATAATAAAGATTAGAAATAGGCCTGTAAAACACATAACCCATGGCAGTTATTTGGGATATGGCACGTACTTTCATTAGTGATAAAGGCAATGTGGCAGGCAATTAAAAAAACTAAGCTTAGAATTTTTGTTTTAAAAATAAAGGGGAAGGGAAATGGAAATTTTTAATGGTTATAAAAGTTATTTCAGATTCCAATTATTTTATCACAATGTCATATCTAAGTTTTCTCTATCAATGGAACTCTATTGCAGGGTGAATACACAGCAAAAACAGAAAGTGTGAGATACACCCTCTTCCCAATCTTAGTGCTTATTTTATAAAATTTCTGGTACCTTACCTGAAAAACAAACAATGTGGAGATACAATGTGTTGAAAGTCAATACTTAATATCAAATACAGCAAAGTTAAAAGGACTCTTTAAGTCATTGTTTCAATTTGAAATTAAGTAGAAAACTTTAGAAGCTACTTTTATTGTTACTCATTTCATATTTTGTATCAGTTTACCAGAGAAAAGAATGTAAAATGTTATATGTTGCTTGATTTTTCCTTCTCTAAAGACTACTGAAATAATTCTCTTTGTAAAGGTATTTTTGAAACTTCTAACAATCAGTAAGGTTTAACCAAAGAAATAGCATACTAGGTAAAAAGCATTATCTCAACTTCTTGAGCTTCATTAAAGCAGAGATTCCTTTACTACAACCATCTCTGAGAAATATTTACTTTAAATAAATATATTCTAAATAGAACAAGTCAACAGATGTATCAGAATGAAATAAAAAGTTGCACATTCTTGGGCTTCCCCCTTGGCAGTTATAGTTTTGGCTTTGCCCTCTGTGGGTGATGGAATAATTTCCAGTCTTTACAGAGGTTAAAAAACAAAAGTCTGAATGGTTATTTCACATGTACTGAGGAAATTATGTGTATCATCAAAGTCTAGCCGGGATACAAAAACCACCTGAGTAGTTAAAGAGTCTTTAATGCAGAAAATTGATTCCGTGGGTGATGAAAGAGCTGAGACACCAAACAGGGGACATTGGGGGCAATCCAAAGATTAACAACAGCAGGAAGCCACCCTCACCAATGATTGAAGGGAAAAAGATGAAGGCAGCATTCCCAGCACTAGTAGAAGCTGGAACCATAGCTGGCCCACCTGCCAAGAGCTGTATTCATGAAACTGCTGGCAGAGAAGGAAGAAGAGAGAAACCCGGGCATATTCCTTCCCATCACCCCCTCCACAATGCAGTCTGAAATCAGCTAAGAATGGGAACCACAGCTATGGAAATCAGTGCCTCTCAATAGAGCTGAGCAAAGGAAAGGCGAGGAAGGGATCTGAGGGCAAACAGATCCAAAATGCACACATCATGTAATC
>NW_011889078.1:913724-1009128 GCF_000151845.1 Pteropus vampyrus
TTAGCAGGATGTGTCCTAAGTATCAGAAAAGCCTACGAGAGACTGTAAGGATGTTACGCTTAGTGTAAAACTGGACATAATTGAGTGTATTTGGTCTGATTTCGGTAAGTTAGTCTTTGGGTCTGGGAATGCTCGGAATTTTTTTCCATATAAATTAATGGCAATTGCTTCTTCATTTTATTCCGTTTCAGCTTACAAAAGGGTTCATATGAACACACTATTTATGAAGAGTGGGGGAAACCTGTACATGATTACCCTTCATCTGCTCTTGACAAAGAGAATTTTGCTGAGAGAGAGAGAGAAGGAGGGAGGGAGGGAATAGAGGAGGGAGGGAGGAAGGGGGTGAGAGAGAGAGAGAGAGAGACAGACAGACAGACAGACAGACAGACAGAGACAGACAGAGACAGAGACAGAGAGAGAGACTGATTGGGGTGCATCTGGGTTAACTTTCCCAAATAGCAAATTGGCAGACAGCCTGAAAACGATGTAAATTCTGCTTCATTAAAATTAAAATCCTGCTCATTTTTTTTCTACCTAGCTGGTTATTGAAAAATAAAATTTTGACGGTTGTATGGCTCATGTAAAAAGGCAATAGATAGTAAACTTGCACAGAAATCCCCATAGACAGAACTGGAGATAACCACGCAGGGAGACAGGTAGCCTGGAGAAACAGCTACAGCAAGTGCTGGCCCTCTCCAGAGACCCCACATATTCACAAACACTGTTTTGTTAAAAAGTCGAGAAAAGAGGCTTGCTGAGAACCCTCTTAGGTAAATAAGGTAAAAAAGGAAGCTTATTTACATAGTAAGTAATCACAGAAACATTTTACAGTATTGCTTTCATGAGCTAAAACCGACACATGATATTTTATCTGTATAAACACTTTGTTGTCCAACTATGAACTCAGAAGTCAGGCAATAATTTGCAAGAAAAATAACAATGAAATATTTTCTCTATCAACTTTGAAAAAAGCCAAAGGAGTAATAATATCATGTGTGTTTTTTGGCATCAAATGTTTTTTTGATTAACTGTCTTTAGAAAGGGCCTAAATGTAAAATAAAAAGAACAAAAAGTCAAAATTGACTATGAGTCTTTCAAATCAATATGTCTAGTAGTAATTTGGGATGATGTGAGACAGGAAAGTTAGGAAGGAGGGCTCATAAGAGAAAGGTAAGATGAGTTCATTTTCTATATGCAAGTAAAGATGTCCAACTTATACTCAGAAATATAAGATTAGCTCTCTGTTTCTGGTGACATCTCAGAGGAAAAGCGGCTGCTTCTGGATGAAGATGGGTATCTTCTTCCCAGTCATAAGCTGCCAAAAACTCACTGAAATGGATGATAAACAAAAACTTCATACCTTTGGTTAAGAAGTGTATGGCCACAGACAAGTTTCCCTATGACCCAGTGTGTCTTGACCCATGGTCATGTGCATCTGCTATTGAATAGGAGGCTTTCCTGTGACAGACCAAAGATAATTAGAGAAGGAAGGTGCAAATCTGTTCAGGTCTGTATTGTGGACACTAATTTGAATGTTCTTAACTAGGCTATTGTAAAAAAGGGAAGGAGGCTATTCCTAGAATAACTGATACTGCTGTGCCTCATTGCCTATTCCCAAAAAAGCTTGCACAACCTGCAAAGTTTTCAATCTCTCTAAAAAGACAATGTCCACAAATATGCTATGAGAAAGTCCCTGTACAAAAAAGGTAAGAAACCCAGAACGAGAGCACCCAAGATTCAAGGTCCTGTTATTCCATGTGTTCTACAACACAAAACATTGTATTGCTCCATAGAAACAGCTTACTAAGAAAAATAAGTAAGAGACTGAAAAATATGCAGAGCTTTTGGCCAAGAGAATGAGAGACCAAAGAGAAATGCCAAAAGTACTTCCAAAGACTGAGGCTGTCCTCTCTAAGAGCTTCTATCCTCAATCTGAGTCCAGTCAAAACTAAGATTTTCTCAGAGTAACATATAAGAGCACATATTTTTAAAAAAGATACGAGATTGAAGCTTGGATGAAAGTCGGGAGCGGAAATGTAAATTTTTTGCAAACACAGACACCATAGATAAAGTTAGAAGAAAAACAATGGGAAAAGGGGGTTTGTAGCACATGTAAGAGACAGAAGATTGTTTTTTGTCAAATTTCTATTAATTAACAAGAAAGAGGCAAAGACTGTGAACAACTTAACAGAGGAGAAAATAAAAATAGCCCATAAACATGTGGAGAGATGCTCAGTCCATTAATAGCCAAAGAAATGGATCTTAAAAGCATAATATATATTTTATACCTTTCGGGTTAGCAAAAGAAAAAAAAAATTAATTTGATAACGTCAAACTATTGCGTAAACAAGTTCAAGTGGCCACACATCTCACATGCCAGCTTGCTTGAGTAGCAATTTCTTAGGAATATTCAAGGGAACAGGAGCAGTAGCAGTAGCCACACAACAATCTAGCAGAGCCTATCTCCCAGATCTCTCCCAGATCCTCGGGCTAGGTTGCTTTTATGTTGCAGGATTAGGGAGAGGCCAACCTCTTCCCTGGGGGGATTAAAAGCCAGGATTTAATAGCAACATGATATGTAGAACCTTTGCTACAATTCTAAGATGCTAGTTTGGTGTTCACAATTGGGAAGGCTGCCAGTCCCATTCTTGGGCATCGGGTAGGTGAGCTCTAAGTCTTACACCTGTAGCTGCATATTGTGGCAAGTTAGCAAAGAATTTATCCCATTGCCTTCATAGTTAAGGAAGCACTGGCCCCTCAACTGGCATGATGAGATGAGGAACTGGGGTCCAAACCTTGAGATGGATAAGTATTGGTGGTCTTAAAAATAACCGTGGCCAGTTTCCATTTTTGCAGGAGTCCAGCTCCCTCTTTGGGAAGCCAGCCTACAGGACATCAGTCTTGGACAAATCAACCCTTACCTCTCACAAGGATTAACAAGAGTGTGGGGAAATGATAGTCCCACACAACACCAACAGAGGTTTTACATTTTATAGCTGTTCTGAAGTACAGGCGTCCTACTCCCTCTTTTCTGACAATGCCCCAAATTGATTACAAGACCCCCAAAAGAACTGGCTATAGGTTTCCAATCTCTCCAAAGATCCCCATGCCAAAAGCATAATCGAAAAAACTGTAGAGTTACTGCGACCCGAATGGAGTGTGTGGCTTGTACAGTGAACATTTCAGTACTAACCAATGGAGACAGATGACCAATGTCTGCAGCATCCCCAGAGTACCTTGAAACTGGTTTAGAATAGCAGGTCCCTGGTGCAACCTTGGAGAGGAAGAGCTTTGAGAATGACAGTTGAGTTTCCCACCAGCACAATGGAAAGGGGAACAGTTGAAAATTTAATTGCTTTAAATAAAATTAAAAATTGCTATATTTCTTGCAAAAATAAATAATTTACAAAGTTTAATTTATTTCAGGCAAATTTTATTTTACTTTATCTTTTAACATATACTATATTCTGGAGGAATGAATATGGTTTTAAAAGTTCTGAGACTTGTTAATGTTTCATAGTGTTTCTGAGCATTCAAAGTAAAACCAACCAAGTTTCAGATTACTTTGTGATAAGTGCCTAAGCCATGATTTGTAATCTCTTTATGCCATAGTTTCTACTGTATAAAAAAGTATAAAATAGGGATTGTTATTAAACATTAGGATTAATGAAACAATGTTTATAAAGCACGTAGCACAGTGATCTCAATCAGTGGTATTTAAAGGATAATATTCACATTATAGGAAACTGAGGAAATAAAGGAAAGAAGAAAAGATCACCTATAACCTGATCACCGTAGCTAGCACAAGTGCCATTATTTTGGATACTTTCCTCTTGAGGTAGGTTTTTTGACTTTGGGGATTGTTTTGTTATAATCAGCGTATCAGCTTTGACAGGGCAGAGAGTATGAAGCATGAGTTTCAGTATCTAACAGAGTCCATGAAAACAAATTATTAAATTAATGAGTCAGCCAATAAGTTGGAGTTAATTTTTGTTTTTTTCCATATTTTTCTCTGGTAATAAAATGAAGAAGCTCTCAAATAGACAGGAATGTTCTCTTATAAACATTTTCGATATAGTTTTTTCAACAAATAATGAAGATATTCAGTTTTATAGTATTTAAAAATATTTCAAAAGAATGATTAGGTAACCTCAAATATGTGAGGAATATTTGACTCCGTTTTAAGCACTCCATCTTTATGTACTTCATTATTAATACATGTAAATAAAGGTAAGTTTTAAAAAGTGGCATTATATACTAAGAATTCAATTGCATCATATACTTAAAAGGTCTGTTTCTCTTTTTCTTTGTTTCTTTAAAAAAAAAATGGTAATGTGTATAGAACTGCTTACTTAAGATTCTTGAAACCTGTGTTTTTTCTCCAAAGATTTCCTCATAGTCTCTCAAATCCTGATGAAGTATTGCTTTAGCAAAAGGCAGATCATTGCTGGACATTATACTCATTTTGTACTTTCCTTCATGGCATTCATTTCCTTTCTGTCATTAGTAAGAGAATGACTCAAAAGCAGCTCAGGTAACCCATCCTCCAGCTCAATGTGCATTTACAACTTCAGTGATGAGAACAAGAGAAAGCTGACTAATTTAAAAACACATAAACTGAATCTAGGGGAATTAGAATAATCTCTAGAAGGCATGCTGAACCTCAGAAAGGAATAAAAGCTTGCTAGTGACCCATTTCTTGCTGCTCTTTCCTGTCTGCCCACACATTCCCTGACTAAATCTTCCAGCAGCGACTAGTCAGGCCTCCTCTTTCTTCCTCTGGTTTAATGATAACATTGTGCCCCAGTGAGATTCATTTTCCCTCATGTTCTTAAAGTAAGCCTCAGTAATATCACAGGTAAAACCAACATAAACAGTCTTCCTTGATCCATGAATTAGTCCCTTTCCTTTTTGATATCTTAATACATTTGGCCATTTTACCTATAATCAGCAGCTTTAATGGCAGATTCTTGTGGAAAAATATACAAATTAAATTTTGGTTTTGGATTTTATTATTGAATCCTGATTGAATAAAAATCTAAAGTTTTATGTACTTAGAGAAAGCAATATTAGAATTTCATTTTGCAGAATATATCTAAGTAATATCTGAAGTAAGTTTACATAAATTGGCTCATTTCAGAAATACTAAAAAAAGCAAAATCTATATAAAAAGAAAAAAATTTAAATAAGTAGAAGCTGTTTTTAAGTAATCTATAATAAATAATAACAGAATAAACAATGAACTTATCTTTTAAATCATTTTTATTTAAAATAAGAAACTTAGCAAACTTCTATTTCTTTCTACCCCCACGTTGCCTTTCATCATCTTTATTATAATCTGAATGTTTAGTTTCACCTTCTTGATACTAAAATATTATTTTGAACATTTGGTACTTTCTCTTAAAAATGCTTTTAACATTTACGTAGTACATTATAATTATATGGACCATTTTTTAACCGAAAGGAAATGTTTAACTAAAAACAATGCTCATCACCTGTGCTGTTACCCTAAGACTACTTCATCCTTCAATTCTCAAGTCTGATTCCTTATTCAATTGTCATGAATTTTCTCTTCAAGTAGTTTTTTTTTTAGTAAGATTATTTAAATTAATAGGCTTTCTTTTATATATCTCCGGTATACCTCTTAATTTTGTGCACAGCAGTACGGTACACACAGTCAGTAATTTTATAGCATGCAGATTTTTCACTATAATGAAAAGCCCTTGGGAGGTGCCAATGATACACAGGTTTTTTGAACTACAGGAAAAGATAAAGGTAAGTTCTTACACTCAATTAGCTTGGCAGATATTTAAAAAGCTATTTTGTTTTAGAATTTCTAGGCTTTGAGAGATACTTAATAGCTGAATGAATAAGTGCATAACAAATATGCAACAAATGAATTAGAAAACAGAAAGATTAAAAGAAAGAGGATCAGTTAGGTGATAGTCCCTAAAAGATTATGCAGAAAAATGGAAATGTAGACCTTGATCCATTTCTAATAAGTCTTTTTAAAATTTTTGATTTGAAATGTAGTCCACTCTATCAAAAACTTATAAGAAATCAGAATATATTGAAAACTGAAGAGAGCAAATAGATCTCCCTGCCTCATGTGACCACTGACCACACCTCTGGAGAAATGGTTTGTGTAGATTTTCTAAGTTATATGAGTTGATATGACTCTCAGTTAGAAACATTTTATAATTTTAGACAACAAAACTAGGACAAACTCTCCTATGATTAGATTTTTCTGCTGCACTGGATCTCCTGGGAAATAAATATTGACTGTGTCATCTTTCTAATTAAAATTTTTGGGAAGCCTTATCTAGTAATTCAAGCAATGCTGCCAGTACAGACTGTTCACTCAGGTATTTTAGGCCTCGGGTAGATTCCAGATGACCCAATTATTTAGTCAGTATATCTACACTAAACAAATTAATTGTTACTTTCTTTGCAAATATAATCATGGACAAAAGACATATAGAAAAATTAAGCTTTTAAATATAGATGAAGAAACAGAATGGCTAAGAAGTTCACTTTTGTCCAATCACTTAAGTAAACTTCCAGGTAGATATAAACATAATTATGATGGCATCTTGGATTTACAGGATTGGATTTATAAATTAAAAATCTTCTTATTTCTATGAAGAACTCAAAGACAATTAATAGTGCAGACAACATTAGACTGACATGAAATCAGGTCACATGAGATACTATGCTTGTAAATTTTGCTAAAATTGGAGGGTCTAATCTTTTGGACAATGCTAAAGTTTTGCTTTTGTACAACTCAATAATTACTATATCTTAAAACATTTTATCACTTTATTCATTCTCTAAGAACTCATGTGAGAGACTTACTATGCTCTTTCATAAGATGAGGTAGGAGAAGACAAAAAGAGGTAAAAATAGGTCAGAGTCTATCTAAGGGACTAAGAAGGTTATATTTTCTCAGCATAAAGTGCCAATGCTCAACGAAAGCTAGCATTTTGGAGCCAACCAAGAAAACAGCCAGTAAATGTAATTTGAATACCTTCTTTCTTTCCTAGAGGTGTAAAAGAATGCCATGTGGGCTCCTCCAGCTTTGGAGGAACTCCAGAGAAATATCTCACCAAGGTTTCATGGCAGATCTGAGGCCGAATGCATCCTGGATAATATTCTTGTGGTGTGTGAAGAAGGTGTTAAAGAGCCAAAGAAAAGTCATTTTCAATTTTTTCTGAGCCAGATTAGAGAAAAAAAAACAAACCAAAACAAAACAAAAAAAAATCCACAAAAGATAAAAAGTCAAACCTGACAGAGATTCCAGATGAGTTTTAGTATTTTAGCATATCTAACCTGCACCCATTCATATTATTACATTTCCTAATAGAAATAAGGCTGTGTTATGCTAGCCTCTCTTGACCTGTGGGAAGCAATACATCAGAATTAGAATAGAGGACAGCTGGTAATGCATCGGCGGAAAAAATGTAAAAGGGCTCAACTCAAGGAGCAAGGTCAGTTTGGCAAAGATTGGGCTTCTGATACCCACGAGGATGTACTGGAACTCTTGATAAGGTATTGTAGGATTTTAAATACATATGACAAAGATTCTTAGAAAAATGCCACTGAGAAAACAGGGTACATTTCAAAGGTTTATTGGCACTGACCACCATTCACTCTTCTTTCCATTACAGCCCTTAGACAGTTGTTTTTTAAAATGAGAAAAAAATGAGTAAAGAAAAAGGAGAAAATCCTTTGGAAAGCACAAAAGCCTCCAAACAGTTCCAATCTTAGAGTGTTATGATGTTAAAATCTGAGGCACATTATCAGGAGAGGAAAGTTCAAAGAGGCCTCAGCTCTGTGTTGGATAAACAGGAACATATGCCCAGCCTCAGAAATATTTCAAATGTGTTGTGAAACTTCGCTCAGTTAGGAGAGAAATGTTAGAGTTCAACTGTGAAAAATTCAATTGCATATTTGAAAAAAGCAGGTGCTGGGAAAGACCACAAACTTTCTAAGTGTGTCAGCACCATATACCACAGTAACAAACAGAAGTGAAAAGGCTTAGAAAGGTTTTCTGAGCGATACATCAAATGAGCCCAAGTAGCATATACATGTCATTGTGGAAATGCATTCCTCTGAGGAAAAAAATAAATGTCAAAAAGAAGGAAATTGAGACACTAAAAATATTTCATAGTTAGCCTTTGTGGGAAATTTATAAAATCAAGGGAAAGTTGGGCAGAAGACAGTACATTCCAGAAATGAGAGATCTCTATTGAGGAAGCTTAATTAAAAGGAAGAAAAAGAAAAACAATTTTACTCATAAAATCTAAGCCTTAAATTAGCTCATCAGAAAAGTCCTATTCCAAATGAATTTTATTTGTTAATTTGTGAGTTGTGATGGCAAAGGAGAATATGTAGAGCTAATCGAAAATCTTATTTAATCCTGTTAAAAAGGATTTTTAATAAAGTTACTCATTCCTCTTCTAAGTGACTTTTATTTCTTTAGTATCCATTCCACTGAGTACAGCATTCCATGAATAGTGAGGAAGAGACAATAAATTTTGACTGATTAGCTGAACAACAAAATCCGGTACCAGCACCTAAAACAAAGGCAGAGCCAAGCAATGTTCCAGGAACCCTGGGGGAGGCCAGATGCTGGGAAGCAGAACTGGTCCTGGCTCAAATGCAAGGACTATTACCAGTTCTTCAAATTGCAGCGCTCTCCTCCTCTGTCCCAGCCACACGAGGTCACCCTTATACTGGGGCTATTCAATACACACCATGATGTTCCAACCCCAACATACTAAATTCTGGACTTTTACTTTTAAACCTTACAGCTTACAAATTGTCTTGAACAGTGTCTACATTAAAAAAAAAACATCGATGAGATTTGTCACTTAGTATTACTTTGATCTTAGTTCTAATGATCAAAATTACTCATCTTACCCCATCACTCTCCTTGAAGTCTTGCAGTGCTTTCGGCTAATCTGGAAAATTAATTCATGCTACTATGTCACTGGGTCAAGGGGTTAACCTCCTAAATTAACACTTGCATTTGGCTGTGAAAAGTCTGTATAGCATGGTTGAGGAAAGCATTTTAGAACCAATCATTCTTCTTCTAAAGGCTGCATTATTCAATCAATAATATCCTCTCTCCATTGCAGTGACCTACTAGGAACTCTAGCTTCCCATTAAATATTTTGGAGAAAACGTTTTAAAAATATATTAAAAATGCAAATACGCACAGCCACACCATCACCAGTCCTGTACTGTTCACCTTCCAGAATGAATGAATGCTTATAGTTTGTCACTTTGTTTTAGATTTTTAAAAAATAGAGCATTTCAGATAAATTTGAAATAGTTGTTACTCTTCTCCATCCCAGATCCCTCCCTTTCTCCCTCACCCTCCAGGGGCTCTCATTATTTGATTTATATACTTCTAGGTCTTCCATATGCTTCTAGGTCATTTTATATATACATTTATGTATAAATAATTTATAATAATGCTTTGTATGTTCTTTTAATTATTCATAAATGCACTCATGCTGCACATTTTCTTCAATGTGTTTTTTATCACTCAACATTGTGTTTTAGGTTGTCTATATAAATATGTATGTAACTATTTTGTTCACTTTAACTTCTATGTAGCATTTCATTGCATAACTGATTATACCATAATTTCCACATTCCCCTATTTGATATTTCTCATTTTTCACTATTATTTACAGTACTATATGAATACCCTTATACATGTGCAAGAACTCTCTGTGGGTGCCTACACTTCCAAGTGGAATTGCTGAGTTGTAGGATATGAGTTCTTTCATCTTTACTACATAGTAATAACTGGTTCTCTAGGGATTACATGAATTTACATTCCCACCAGCAATGTTTGCTAAAGATTTTCTTTCTCCACATGTTAACCGACACAACACTTTATATTGTCAGACCATTTGTTAATCTGAGGAATATAAAATAAAATCTCCCTGCTTTAAGATGGGAGAGGTTTACATAATTATTGGCCATTTGGATTTTCTATTTTGTAAATTGTCTTTTCATGTACTTTACGCAATTTTCTTGAGATGTTTACCTTTTTTGTCTAGTTTGTTTTTAGGAGTTCTTTATATATTCTGAATACTACTATTGTATCTCATATATGTTTATGAACATCTCTTTATATAATGTCTGTCTTACAACTTTGTGGTGACTTGCCAGACATTTTTAATACTGATATATCAGTTTTTTCTTAATGAATTATGGTTTTTATGTTTTGTATAAATTACGCTATACTGCAGTTTTATATATCTATATATATACACATATACATATATATATACATATGTAAAATATACAAAGAAAAATGTAAATTTACACACACAAATATTATCCACATATTTATCACTTTCTCAAATAGTTTCCAGAGGTTTAAGTCACTAAACTTACCAAATGATTAAAAATCTATATCTATGCTATTCAACTGAGTCTACTCTGTTGCTTAGTAATTATTTTTCATCTCGAATTGAGTGCCAACCATATTAGAGAGGCAGTATAAGATTTAGTATCAGAGAGACATAAGAGCAAGTCACAGTTCTGCCATTTACTAAGTATATAACCTTCACTTCTCCATTGCTCTGTTTTCTTACTTGAACTATGGATTTTATCATAGTAACTATCACACAGATTCATCTGTCTTGATCTTCCCATGTGTAAAAGGTGAAAATAATGCCACTCTTCTAAGACCTTTACAATTCACTCATTTGACTCTTACAAAAACATAATGAAGTAGGTGGTATTATCTCTGTTTCATAGATGAGGAAACTGACAGACCAAAGGGTAACGAACCAGATCAAGGCCACATAGCTAACACACAGCAGATTAACCCCTCTTTCAAGTTCTCAATCTTTCATTCTCTTTTATTCTCTATAACTCTATGTTATTGATTCTAAGATATTCTCACTTGTAAAGAAGAAAAAAATGCTAGCATTAAACTAGGATAAAACACCTATCTCTCAAATATAGATTTTCATTGTATATCACCTGAGCCTACATGAAAAGAAAAATACAAGCAAACAAATTGAACAAGTTATTCATAAAACTGATTCTTCACATACCCAGCACTGTTATTGTTTTTCCATACAGTATTAGTGTGATAAAAGTGTGATACGCTATTTCACAAGAGTGTTCCTCTGCTCTAAGATATTCTTCAAAGTGCTTTATCCATTCTGTAAGCTTTGACATGCATGTGCCGAGAATGACTAAAAGTTATGACTGCTGCCTAGCTAACAGCAACTATGAAATGCATCCTGGATTTAGAAATATGAAAATGTAAACCAGGACAAAGCATGCCATAGCAACAATGAAATACAGATCCTTCTCTTTGGCTTATAAAAATGAAGTCACCTCATAAAGTTAATGAAAAAATTGAACATTGGAGGGAAGAAAATAGTGAGAAAAAACAGATAAGATCAAAACCTTCTCTCTCTCCCTCTCTTCAAACAATGTACTTGTTAGTAACATATATTTAGAATCATTTATCAAAGATTCTGACCCAATATGTTTACTTTGTTATTTGTGTTCAATATGATTTTTCTGTACATCATATACTTTTTGAAAATTTAACTAGACAAGTGAGCTTTTCTTTATGGTCTTATCAAAGTTATATTTATAATATACTTTATAATAATATATTTAATATACTTTATAATATTCCAATATACTTTAATTTAGGCAATTGACTTGTATATCTCTCCAATATGCTGATTCCATTTATACAACGCATTTTCTAACTTTCTAGTAACATTGTTTGGAATAAAAATAATTAATGATATCCATATATTATTGAAGAAAATATCTGTAAGGTTTGTTCTTCAAAATTGGCAAATTTTCCTTGCTCCTGGTAAAGAAATTCTGAAAAAACTTCTGAGATTATAAAATAGCTGCTTTGGAACTTTCAGAAATTGAATTTGCTTTTGAGATATGAGTAGATAATTATTCAATACATAGTTTTAAAATGACATTTTTATCATAATAAATTATATAGAAATTATTTTTCTCATTTTGTACAAATTGTTGTATTGGCCTACTTCTTGAATTTTGGAATTCTCCTGAGTCATTTCACCCAGAACGATGAAGCAATTTAAAGTACAGGCCAAATAATAAAATAAATAAACACTAAAACAATGAAATTCCTGTTTCTCTCCAACCCCAACTTGCTGATAAGAGTACAAAATGAATATTTTTGATGAAGGCATGAAGAAATGAGTTAGCTATATTCATTACTGCTGTAACTATACAAATTTGAACATCCATTCCGGAGGATATTTTGACATTATGTATAAAATAGTAAGTTACATAAATGTCTTGACTTAGCAATTCAAATTGTAGAAATTTACCCTAAGGAAATGATTAGAAAAGTACTTAAAGATATAGCTAGGATGTTTGTTACAGAGTCAGAGACATAAAAAATCAAAACAAAGTAAACATTTGACTATAGTTGAATCCATTTACAAAATTCATTAGCCACCAAAAATCATGAATTAGATCCCTACTTATTGAAATGATGTGGGAGAGGCAGTAATGATTACTGAACATTTCAATTGCTCCTTTTATTGCCTGTGACACTCTTGCAGTGAGGTAGAGCCATATAATTCATTCTGGCCAATGACACGTGGAAGTCAGGTGTGCCACTTCCAAACTGAGGGAATAAAAAGCCCTTGCAAGATTTTCCAATCTCTTCCTTCTCTTACCTTGAAAATTGAGAATGCAAGGCATTCTAAACTTTATAGCTACAAGATGATGAAACTTCCATCTGCTTGGGCCCCTAAATGAATGTGTGGTACAGAGTACTCCATTGACCCATTTGGGATATATAATATGAGAAAGGAAAAAATTCTGTGGTATCAAACCACTGATATTTGAGGATTACTATTAAAGGTATCTATGACCCAGCCATCCCTCTTCTGGGTATCTACCCCCCAAATTTGAAAACATCTATTCATAAAACTATATGCAACCCTTATGTTCATTGCAGCATTATTCACAATAGCCAAGACACGAAAACAACCTAAGTGCCCTTCTACCGATGATTGAACAAAGAATATGAGTTACTTATATACAATGGAATACTACTCATCCATATAAAAAGATGAATTATTGCCATTTGCAACAACATGGATGGATCTTGAGGATATCATGCTTTGTGAAATAAGTTAGATGGAAAAGGACAAGAACCAAATGATCTCACTCATATGTGAGATATAAAACAAAAAGCAACACACGAATAAATAAAATAAACTCATAGATACAGACATCAGAATAGTGGTTACCATAGGGGCAGGTGGCTGGAGGGGGAAGATGAAGAGGGTAAAGGGGGTCAAATACATGGTGATAGAAAGAGACTAGACTGAGTGGTGAGCACACGATGGAGTATACAGATGTTGTATTATAAAGTTGTATATCTGAAACACATAATATTCTTAAACAATGTTACCCTCAATAAATTTAATTTAAAAAGATTAATGACATATTAAATAAAACAAGTGTCAAAGATATAGTATATTAAAAGTTCTTATAGCTTGTTTTGTATATTGAATGACAACATTTTATAAATTTTATTCATTATAATTTTTTTTTCTGATTTTTTTTAAATGAGCATGTTTTTAGTACACAAAATTAAAAATTTTTTTCACTTTATAAAAATCTTTAGAGCTTTTGAGGCTCTCATGAAATTCTGAAAGGTAGTGTTCTCCGGTCTTCCCAGACACTCACCCCATTTCTCTGGCTCCCCTCAGCCTCTCTTTCCTATGCTGTCTCTGGGCCTTCTATAGCCTTCTCCCTCCTTTTCCATTTTCTGCTTATTTTATTCCAGGAACCATCATGGCCTCAGGATATTTTCCAATACTCAGAAATTTTTCCATTACTACAAAAGCAGTCAGGATGGCAAAGAGAATATGCATGGCCTTTCAGATGAAAGTAAAGTGGGAAGAGTTTCTTCTTGATCCTTCACGGTGAAGAGTGAAGACTGTACAGAAAACATGAATGTTCCCGATTTAGAGAAGGTTATTGCCCCCAGAGACAGATTGTTTTCCATGATACTGGTTAGCCCGGTGGGATAAGTTTTAAGGGTAGGAACTTTCCTTTGCTGCTGCGCGAACATTGACTAATCACTTTACTTGTGTTCCATTCAATAGGGCAAATCCATAAGCAGGGAGCTCCCTAATTCTCTGACATGACATTGATGTAAAGCTTAAAAGATACTTTTCTTAAAGGCAGAGAGAACTGAATAGGGGTTTGATTCTGTGCCATGGTGATAATGAGGATCGGCTAAGGAGGCCTGTTACTGGCAGAACTGGTATGTGCTTTAAGACACACAGTGGTGCCAAGACACAATACGAAGTGTGAGAACAAGCAGACTGAGTCACGATCCATTGCAGATTCTAAATTGTACACTTCTGTCTCTATATATAGCATGTCAAAAGTGTCATTTCTGCTGTCATGAGAACTTTTTAGATTGTCACCACCTTAAGTACAGCAACAAGAGTAGCATCTCTTTATATTAACCACATCTGAATTCCACAGCAAGATGTAGTTTCCCCTGACACATTTGACTTGGGGGATATGAGGCTTGGAGAATCTCTAGGGGAGACAGGGTACTGCTTCTTGATTCTATGTAAAGAAAAGTCGTCTGGTTGACATAGACTAGAGTGTTGTACTTTTTTGGATCTGGCTGTCAGAAATCTCCAAGTATGGTGTGAAATATGTATAATATCCTTTCAGCAAGGCTTTTTAAACCAGTATGATGTGGGTTTGAAAACAGAGTGGGGGCACCTCGTTAATAATCCTTCCGCGTCCTGATTGTGCAGATGACGTGCTGGAGGCGAGGGGCTGTCACATTTTAAAATGTAGGGGGAGAGAAAAACATGTTAAAGGGTCACATGTATTTCTCTTCTGTTATTTTTCCCTTTTTAAAAATATACATGTTTGGTTCATTTTGGAGGAAAGCTCTTATTTATGCAGATACACTGTAAAATAGTCTTTTTTGTTACCTAAGATAAAACAATTCTGAGGAATGCCTCAGGGACATTTTAATGAATGAGCTCTTTTATTTATTTTGTTGCCTACGTGTTTTTTAAGAAATCTCTGGTAAAAATAAATCTAATTGGTCTCAAAAACACAGAAATGTTCTGACTACAGAAATTTTTCTATGACTTGATGTAAAGAAAATTCAGTTTAAACAGGCATTAAACACATGCACACTCAATGTATGGGACTAAAATGAAAAAGAATCCAGGGCCTTGACCTTCGAGGAGCTATGATATGATTTTTTTAAAGCTCAAGTGCTGATTCTTTCTTTTATAAAAATTAATATACAGTAAAATTCACTCTTTTTGGTGTATAGGTCTGTGAGATTTGACAAATACAGCATTTAAGCACCACCATAATAAAGATATAAAACAGTACCATTACCTCAAAACATTCCCCCAAGTCCTTTTATAGCCAACCCCTTTCTCCACCACCAAACCCTGGCAACCACTTATTTGTTTTGTCTCCATAGTTTTGCCTTTTCCAGAATGTCTTATAAAATTGAACCACATAGTACGTAGTCTTTAGGGTCTGTCTTCTTTCACTTGGAAAAACACATTTAAGATTCATCTACATTCTCAAATGAATTTATAATACATTCCTTTATATTGCTGAATAGAATTCTAATATATGGATATTACATAGTTTATCCACATACCAGATGAAGAACATCTAGGTTGTTCCCAGTTTTTGGTGGTTATGAATAAAGTTACTATAAATATTCATGTGTAGGCTTGAATGTGAACATAAGCTTCATTTCTCTTTGGTAAATACCTGGTAGTGGAACTGTTAGGTCACAGGGTAAATGTATGTTTAACTTTAAAAGAAACCAGCAAACTGTCTTTCACAGTGGCTATACCATATTGTATTCCTACCAGCAATGTACAAGTATTCCATTTGCTCAGAGAGCTTACTCACATCGGGTATTGTCAATTCTGTCTTAATTTTATTCCTTGTAATGGTCTGTAGTGATATTTCATTATGGTTTTAATTTGTATTTCTCTAATGATTAATGATGTTGACCATAGGTTCATGTGCTTATATGCGACCTATGTTATTTTCTTTGGTGATGTATTTGCATAAATCTTTTGCCCATTTTGAAACCTGGATTTTTTTTTTTCTTACTGAGATTTGAGGATTCTTTACATACTTTGGATAAAAGATTTTCATTAGATATATGTTTTACAAATATTTTTATGCAGTCTATAGCTAATTTTTTCACCCTTTTAGCAGTGTCTTTTACTAAGCAGGTTTTCATTTTGATGAAATCCAATTTATCAGTTTTTATTTTGGTGCTTTTGGTGCCATATCTAAGAAATTTGTGCCTGGCCCAAAGTCACGAAGAGTTTCCTACTTCTACTTCTAGAAATTTGATAGTTTTAGATTTTACATTTAAGTCTATGCTATGTTTTGAGTTAATTTTTATATAAAGTATGAGGTACAGATCAAGGTTCATTTTTTGCTTTGTCCAATTACTTTAACATCATTCAATGAAAATACTATTCTTTCTCCATTAAATTGTCTTTGAGCCTCTGCCAAAAATCAGTTGATAAAATATGCATGGGTCTACTCTGGCTCACAGTTCTGTTCCATTGATCTATGTGTCTGTCTTTCACCAATATCACATCGCCTTGATTACTATAGCTTTATAGTAAATCTTAAAATCAGATTGTGTGAGTCTTCCAATTTGTTCTTTTTGAAAATTGTTTTGGCTATTCTAGTTCCTTTTTCTTTCCACATAAAATTAGAAACAACTTGGTTATTTCTACAAAAAATAAACAAACAAACAAAAAACACTGCTGGGATTTAGATTAAGACTGTGTTAAACCTACATATTTTTTAAGACATAAACTTATGCAAAACACAACTAAAAGTCCTAAGAGCCATCCTAGAATCAATTCAGGAATGAGCTAACATTCCTGCTTGTGAACTTGGCATTTGACAGTTACATAAAACCTCTCTTTTAGAATACTACCCATTTGATAAAACATTGGAGAAAAATATGAGAGTATAAAATCCATTTCTTGGCCCAACACATTTTGATATCAGCATAAATAATAACTTTTCATGTATGCAAATCAGCAGACTAGGCCATAGAATTCAATGCACTTAAGTATAAAAAGAGCTCATTTTCATAGTTTAGTCTGCTCACTTATGTCAAAATAGCAAACTTCAAACTGGAAATGATTTCCTCTGCCCAGGAAGACTGAGTGGTGTCACACACAGAACCACTGTTTCCTACAGAGTCCCTGTATGTTTGTCCTATTTGAAGAATGACAACACAGCTGCTTAGAGACACAGGCTCCAAGTTATATTATGAGAAGAAGGGATGTAAAAGGGTATTTATAATTTATTGGAATAATTCCTAGTCCAAAGGGAGCTTATGAAAGAGAGCCTGAAATTCATGTTCATGGGGGCCTAAGATCACTATGTTAATATCACAGAAAAGAATAGCATTCTTTTCAGTGGTTCATCTACACCCTGTTTGTTTCTTTCCTTCAATTAGATTGTTTGATGAATTGCCAGTTTTCTGGGTTTCCTGCAGATTTCCATTGTAGAAGTTGTAAAAATCTTTTAATTGCACCAAACCAAATACCCATCCTTTGTTGACATGGGGCTGGCTTGTGTCTTGAGAAATTTTCAGACAAAGTCTGTGAATAAAAGTACAGCAGCATGTTTTGCACACTGAAGGGGAAAAAATCAAAGAGAATTTTTTTTCTTGTTGTCATATGCTTTCTGGCATCATTTTAAATTTATTTATAATACTGCTGTCATTAATATTATGCTCACTTGGTTGAAATTACTTTGTTTCTCCCCTTTGGAAATAGAGCTGCTCAAGATTGATAAATAATAACACATTATATAAGCACTGTGGCTTATTTAACATTCTGATTAACGAGATATTTTTTTACCCAAAAATGACAATCTTCAGAGCTTTGCAGATGTAAGCTTGTCAATCTCAGATCATGACTAGTGTTTACATTTGAAAGACAGATCTGATACATCGGTAAAATGGTTAATTTTGCCCTCAAACCTTTTCTATGAAATTGCTGGTGGAACAGTAGTCAGGATGAAAAATTCCCATTAAAAACAGACCTTGTCTGTATGGCATTGAGCCAAAACCAAACAACACAAGCTCATGTGAGCTTAAAGATTTTTGGGAATATAGATTCAGATTCTGCTAGGATTGTTTTCCATTCGATTTATTGTCAAATCAGCAAATACACATGGCGAAAACTACAAAGGAGATGGAGGTACAAGTGAGTGGACTTAAAAGATTTTGGGATACAACACAACTCACCTTGCCACAGTCTCTCTTATTATGACATTCCAAAAAGATATGTCCAGTCATAGGAGCTGGGATCTCAGGCTCTTTTCCCTTAATACTTTAGGGTAGAGATTGGCAAGATCATCAGCTCCACTAGACTAGCACCTGAGGAAATTCTTGCTGTGCTCCATTACCTACTTCCTGTATCATCAGCCTTTCTTATAAGGGCATACGGCTGGGCTATGACCTGGCACAGGTGTTCTCCTAAATGTGCTGCATTTAGAATCACATCCACTTGGTCCTGATTAGGCTATCTATCTGCTTCTCTTTTTCAAGCATACTTCCACTGGCAGAGATTTTGCTAAGCTTTCTCATTGCTTTAAGAGGAAAATATGCCCACAACAAAGCATATTTGAACACTCAGATTTCTTAGCCTTTGTGGCTAATTTTTAACTAATCTAAGAGTTTAAGGAAGTTCTCAGGAAGCTAGCTAAGATGCAGACAGAAGAAGAGCAATTGGGTAATCATAGAGTAAATTAAAGGCTGATTGCTTTGGATTATTTTTTGTAGGAATGCTTTTTTTTTTTTTTTAATCCTTCATGCAACAAACATATGTGGTTTTTAAAAAGCATCAATAGAAAACAAGATAAAAACATTGATTTTAAACAAAAACGCTCCAACTGCTTTTCCAGGCGCTAAAGATGTCTCTGTGTCCCCAGATTCTCAGTCCTTCGGTCACTTCAATTATAAAAAGAAGTAGAATAAATTTCCTGATAAGATAGTTTATTTGATTATAGAGAACAGATTAAAATCCAAGTGTATCCAAGTGAAGACATATTCTTTATAGTGTTAGGAGCTTCCCTGTACTCTCAGGGAGAAGTTTCCTTTCTTACTATGAGAAAATTGCCTTCTAAATTCATGCTTGAGGCAATCAAGCATCCTGATGATAACATTCTCTCCACAATAATGGAGTAATATAATATTAACCCCGAGCATCTATAAGGAGAGATGAAGACTGAGGGCAGAATAACTGTGCTACTACTGTTAGGAAGGAATTTACAGAGTGCAGAAGGAAGGGGCACACTCAACATGGGGATGCCACAGTTCCTGTGAACTGTCACTGGAGAGGTCAAAACCAAAAGGAAGATGGGCAGAGGACAGTGATAAGGAAAAGATCTGAGAGGCCACTCTCAGTGGGCTCTCAATGGGGCCTATAACTGGAGATTGTACTTCATGGAACTCAGAAATAGTGTTTTTAAGAGGAAAACAAAAATCATGAGTGTAGATATTTAATTCACCTCCACTCCCAATTGCCATGGAAATGACTACAGAGTATAAAACTAATATGCTGCCAGTACCAGTGCTGGAAATGAGGAAAAAATACCCACCACATGCCAGACCTTTGGGAATTTCTATTGTATGGAAGGCCAATTTATGACTTTCCACACTGTGAATTACCTGGAAGACAGGTAGAGGAGACTCTGAAATAACCCCACTAACACCCTATTACTGAGGAATGAGGGCAGGATATGGGGCAAATAGCCACAGCAAACAGAAAATATGTGTGGATGAGCTTCCGTATAGAGCAGATGGCCCCCCAAAAAAAACAAGAGTTGGCAGAGTAGGGCTTCCTCTGAAAGACATGGAAAAGATACTGTAAGTCAAAAGGAGACCATCTGGAGAAAGCAGTGGAAATGCCTTCCCTAAAATAGATTTTCTGCAAGAAGAAAACCTCGTTTTATAAAATGCCTAACTTGGGTTCTCAAAAATATATGTCAAATATCAAAAGGAAGAAACTAAGAAAAGTCAAATTTCATGAAGGTAAAAAATAAAATTGGCCAACTAAAACCTGAGGAGGGTCAATGAACAGCAGACTGGATAGTGCAGAAAATTCAGTTTAGTAAAATAAAAAAAAATAATAAAAAATAAAAAGGATTTTCACAATCTATCCAGAAGTGAAGAATAAAAAAATGAAAATAATTTTAGAAAAGATGAGTTCTATGGAAGAAAAATTCTAATCAGCTAATCTGTGTATAATAAATATCAAAATGACAGAAACCAAGAATAAGGAAGAGCGAGAGACAACAGGGTAGACGCAAATCGTAAAAGAAATTTTAAAAATTAATAAAGCCTAAATCCACAGAGCGGAAAAGTTCCCTAAAATCACCAACTCAAGAATAGAAAAACAGTTTTAAAACTTCTTAAATACTATTTATATTCATGTAAAACATTAATATCCTCAAAACTCATATAATTTAATAACTTTCTAAGGCAAATCATTATTTGAAATATTTTCCTTTTGGGCTTTACATTCTAGCAGCATTATCTTGTTATGATCATTTCAAATGGCTTTTTAAGCACTACCTTTCTAACTAACTCTAAAAAAGATTAACATTTAGTCTAAATGTCAATTAAAATCTACTTGAGACCTTAGAATTTAGAACAAAACTAAATTGAAACCAAACCTAATTCAGAAAACTAAAAATACTGGACTAATTTTATTAGCATGCACAAACCAAAGGTCCTAACTAACTCCCTGCTTAGATTGAAAAAATCAGTCTATACTTTCATTTAATAAGATCAGTTATCTCAGATAAGGCAGCTGCAATGAAAAGGAAGAAAGATTTCAGCAATTTATTCAATTCGAAATGGAAGTTGGTGTTCTCAGTGTTCATTGCATCATAGAAAAAACATATACTGTTTTTTCAGGTATCAGGTTTATTAGGTAATATGACCGGAAGAATGGTTTATGAGTGTCCATCTCTTTATGCTTGTGCCATTAACCTCTGCCAATTTATGAAATATTTAGAAGAAACTCAAACTGCCTAGATTGAGCAAAGAGCAAGTGGAATCTTGACCTCTTAATGAACTTGACTAGTAAAACATATATATATATATATATGACTTATAAGTCATATATAGATGATAGAGAGATAGAAATAGAGATAGAGATAGAGATCGAGATCGAGATCGAGATAGAGACAGAGATAGAGAAAGAGATAGAGACAGAGATAGAGACAGAGATAGAGATATAGAGATAGAGATAGGAATAAACCCACAAGTATTGGCACTTTGTCTCTAGAAATAACATATGATATCTCCCACCGCTAAGCTGCTCTTGCTTTTTCTCCCTTTCCTGTACCCCTCTCCTCCACGGCTTCTTTCATTCATCTATTTTAAAAACTTGTTTGAAACAAAGCTTTTGGCTTTGACATGGACACCAGTTCCAGGTCACATCTTTCTCATTTTCCCATGGCCCTGTGAATCTCTACTGCAGAAAACAGTCACTATGACCAAATCTCACCCCAAGTTCTGCAGGAATTCTCTCCCCACCACTTGGAAGAAAAACCACTCCTATAGCTGAACTCCACGAGGTCAACAAAAATCACAACTTTGAAAGCAATTTACAGATTGATAAATATTTATCATGATTTAGGTTTCTCCAGTAGAGTGCATGGAAGAAAAACTTCCCAATGAGTTTAAAATATAAACTAGCTGTTTGCATTGATATGGAACTTACAGAGCTGAGGGAGAAAACATATAGTTTCCCTAAATTTGAAAATGAAAATATAAGTCTTAGAACTGTCATTTAATTTGTGGTTATGCATCAAAAATATAGTTTTCATCTGATTTTACTTAACTCTGTGAAAGTGTACTCTCTTTCATAAAACCACAGTTTAAAAGCGAGAGCAACCACTAGTGATACAAATGTTTAATTAGAATTGATATGTCTTGACTAAAAAATATCCCAGGTTTTGAAAGGAATTCAATCTACTAAGTAGTTGTATTTTCATTGAGTTGCTAAAAAAAATTATCAATAACTAGTAATCAGTCTTTAATGGTATGGTTTTCATATAAATAGATTGAAATTACTTTTAGACAATCGGATTGCAAGTCCTAGCTACAGCAATCAGACAAGAAAGAGAAATAAAAGGCATCCAAATTGTAAAAGAAGCAGTAAAACTGTCATTATATACAGATGACATGATACTATATAGAGAGAACTCTAAAGATTTCATGAAAAAACTGTTAGAACTGATAAATGAATTCAGTAAAGTAGCAGGATACAAAATTAATATTCAGAAGTCAGTTACATTTTTATACACCAATGATAAACTTTCAGAAAGAGAAATTAAGAAAACAATCCCATTTAAAATTGCATCAAAAACAATAAAATACCTAGGAATCAAATTAACCAAGGAGGTAAAAGACCTGTTCTCAGAAAATTATAAGTCACTGAAAAAAGAAATTGAAGAAGATACAAATAAATGGAAGCATATACCATGCTCATGGGTAGAAAGAATCAACATTGTTAAAATGACCATCCTACCCAAAGCTATCTATAGATTCAGTGCAATCTCTGTCAAAATACCAATGACATTTTTCAGATAACTAGAACAAATAATCCTAAAATTTATATGTAACCATAAAAGATTTTGAATAGCCACAGCACCCTTGAGAAAGAAGGACAAAGTTGGAGGTTTCACACTACCTGATATAAACTATACTACAAAGCTATAGTAATCAAAACAGCATGGTACTAGCATAGAAACAGATACATAGATCAATGGAACAGAATAACAAGCCCAGAAATAAATCCAATGCCTATGTGGTCATTTAATCTATGACAAAGGAGGCAAGAAAACACGATGGGGTAAAAATGGTCTCTTCAACAATGGTGTTGGGAAAACTGGACAGATACATGCAAAAAAATGAAACTGAACCACCTTCTTACACCATATACAAGAATAAACTCAAAATGGAGTAAAGGTTTAAATGTAAGACTCGAAACCATAATATTTCTAGAAGAAAACATAAATAGTAAACTTTCTGATGTTGCTATTACAATTTCTTTTCTGATGTATCTCCTTGGACAAGGGAAACAAAAGTAAACAAATGAGACTGCATCAAACTAAAAAGTTTTGCACAACAAAGGAAACCATTAACAGAATGAAAAGACAACCTACTGAATGGGAGAAGATATTTGCCTTTGATACATCTGACAAGGTGTTAATACCCAAAATTTTTAAAGAACTCACACAACTCAACAAAAAAAAAAGAACCCAAACAATCCAATTAAAAATGGGCAGAAGACCTGAATAGGTATCTCTCCAAAGAGGACACACAGATGATCAAAAGACATATGAAAAGATGCTCTATGTCACTAATCACCAGAGAAATGCAAATTAAAACCAAAATGAGATATCACTTCACACCTGTCAGATTGGCTATCATCAATAAATCAAAAATCAACAAATCTTGGCGAAGATACAGAGAAAAGGGAACCCTCATACACTGTTCACGGGATTGCAAACTGGTGCAGCCACTCTGGAAAACATTTTGGAGGTTCTTTGAAAAATTAAAAATGAATATACCTTTTGACCCAGCGATCATGCTTCTGGCTATTTATCCAAAGAAAACCAAAACACTAGTTCATAAACATCTATGTACCCCTACGTTCACGACAGTGCTATTCACAATAGCCAAGATATGGAAGCAATCTAAGTGTCTGTCAATAGACAATTGGATAAAGAAGTTATAGTTCATGTATACAATAGAACATTACTCAGCTGTTAAAAAAATGAAATCGTACCATTGGCAACAACATAGATGGACCTAGAGGGTATAATGCTGAGTGAAACAAGTCAGACAGAGAAAGATAAATACCATATGATTTCACTTATATGCAGAATCTAGGGAACAAAAGAAATTAACAAACTAAATGAAAACAGACTCACAGATACAGAAAACAAACCAGTGATTGCCAGAAGGGAGGAGGGTTGGGAGCACTGGCTATAAAAGGTGAAGGAATGAAGAAATACAAATTAGTAGTTACAAAACACTCACGGGCTTTAGAGTACAGCATGAGGTATACAGTCAATATTATTGTAATGGTTGTGTGTAGTGCCAGATGGGTGCTAGAGTAATTGGGGGATCACTCAAGGATTGTATAAATGTCTTTTTAAAATTTAAAATTAAAAAAATTAACTAAGAAATAAAAAATTACTTTTTACATGACTTTCAAACTAGATATTTTAATATGTAACAGGCTATAATTTTATAAATTAAAAAAATCCTTACAATCTGAGTACATGCAACGTCTATTGAAAGGCCTATTACTGAAAAATATGAATGTTCTACAGAAGATAAACTCTCTGTATAATGAAAGACACGGACAAGAAGAAAGATGGTTATGAAAAATTAGACTATAATTACTTGCTCATAGTGATGCTTATGTGATCGTTTCCCATTGATAAATATAAACACGAAGACAGAACCTATATACTCATTACCTGCATGTCACAAAGTCCTTAATTATATGTCCATTATAGAAATATGAAATAAGAAATATGTTCATTAATTTAACTCAAGACTAAGCAATTGATTTATGGAGAGAATAAACACATAAACAATTGCAATAATTCTTTTGCATCTAAGTACATTTCATGCAAAGCATTAAGTTTTCTCTCCAATTCTGTAAATGTCTTGGGACCTGGTTACGCGTGTTTTAGGAACAATAGGGCACTATATTCTAGTAGTTTCTACTTGTATTCTACAAATAACCAGGCCTGAAAAATTGCACATGAAAGGTGAAAAACAATAGAGATTAGAAAAAGAATGTGTACAGTTTGAGTTAGCTATTGAATTGGGATTGGCAGATTAATAACACTGGGGAAATCTAAAACATAATCCTGTGAGAAAAATTAGCATTTTTCTTGTGTTGGAAAGCATGATGTAGGGAGACATGGCAGAAAGGAATTTCAACTTTGTGTTTTGTCATATGTTTAAGATTTAAGGTCACCGTTGATTTTTGTGATTCATTTACCCACTGTCACACCCTTAAGTCTTTCACCAAACAACAGCTGGAAAGAAAAAAACACACACACATAAAAATAGACAAATGGGTTTTATTTAAATGAGGAAAATGTAGCATTTAGGAGGTTGAAAGTGTGTGTGTGGTGGAGGAGGTGGTGGCAGGGAGAGAGGGTAGCATAAATTTGCAGGCTCCACAGGATTATATGTCCCCATGATACAGCATTATGAAGTCCTTCTCAGAAGTAAAGAAAATGTAACCATCAGAAACTCAATTAAACATTAACATAGTCTTGTCTCTATTTTGTTCAATAGCACTATAAAAAGAGAGTTTGTCATGAAAGAAACTAAACCTGAGGAAAATAGGAGTCTTGTCTGAGAAGCCTACCACTGTCAGGGTCTATTATTCATCATATTTTAATTGCCCATTTTGAATCCTTCAATTCTAATTGTCTACCTATTTTATTTAGGATACCTTTTGGATATTTTCGTCCTACTTTTTGGTTTGAGTGGACAGACCATGACCAGCTATCTTTCTCTAAGGCCAATTCTAATAACCTGTTTTTAAAAAATGCATGCTCTCTCATTCTCCAGAGCCAAGTTTTCTACTGTCTTGCCTCAGGGAAAGGCATGTACATGAGAAGACAACCATTTGTCTTGTCCTCCCTAAGCTGCTCAGCTCACTAGACTTCAGGGTGGAAGTGGACTCCATTTGTGGTAATGTGTACCCTTTTCCACAAGCTTCAGGCCCTTGGTTTTCTGACGGTGCACATCATAGTTAAATAGTTTTTTCTGTACATCTTAAATTTTGGATTTTGTACAACAGGATAGCAAAATAAATAATTCATAAGATGCTTGAGTTTGGGTATTTCTGTGGTTTGACTATTAGGAAATTTAAGAATGGTGTTTGAACGGTATTTTGAAATTGAAACCAGAAAAGGACTTTGAAGCATCAATCTAAGTTTTTCAAACTTTCCGAGGAGGTGGCTTGTAAGTTAAGATTTGTGTTAGGTGGGGATGAGAATTGCTAGCTTACCTGAACCAGCTGCTACCACCTCATGTTATGTTCATAATAATGAAGTGAGAATTTTGGCAAGTGACAACTGTTGTTTAAAACCTAAGAGGCTAGAAGCATCTGTCAAACAGTGTATTCTGGCCCAAACCTAATGGTTTACAAACCAGATGATGAGTGTGTACATGTTATGAATTGCTGCTGTATGTTGCTTTCCTAAGTTTTATATACAAAATGGTGAAAGTTTTCATTCTACTGATGTGACTCATCAATACAACAGATGAGATGTTTGATAGAAACATTGCTGTCATTTCTAATGAATTCATAAGCTATTGTTCAACTCCCTTTTATGCTACAGGCCCAGCTGAGAGCCCAGGAGTTCGTGTTTAATCAGACACAGTACACATCTTTCACAGAATATTGAGATAATGACCCTAGTAATTTTTTGGAAAAAAAACAATTTTTTAAGTCTGTCAAGTCAGATTTAAAAAGACACAGTTTAATTCTTTGGAAGAGATTATTTTTATATAAACTTTTAACATTTTCTATTTATCATTCAGTATATTTTGACTTCCCCTTTAAGTATAATCAGAAGATAGCTTTAATACATTTCAAAAGCTTCTAATATAGAAGAAGCTACAGCTGACAGCAGGAGTGAAAGCAGAAAGGTAGGTTATAGGAGGAAAGTATGAATTGTATTTTAATTAAATTTTGAGGCTGAAAGAGAAAGAATTTAGAGAAGAAATGCCAGGATCCATAACTTCCAGAGAAGGTAGCTCTAATTTACGTTCGGTACCAGTCAGGAATGAGAGTTGCTAGGTGTTCTAAAAGAACTGGTACAACCATATTTTATGGCAGGAATGCCATAATCATCTTAACACACAACCTTAGGTTTTCCTCCTGATTGTCTGCAAGTGCAGTCAAGTCTCTTTCGGATTTTCTTTTTCTTTTTTCCTTAAGAATTCTCCTCTCATTAGAGTCTAACTGGAAACTTGTTTTTCAGCGTTGGTCTACTCAACCGATTGCACACACATTTTTGGTTTAGTTAGCTACAGAATGTCATCAGACTGCAGTTAGTAAAAACTTCAGGTTCTACAGAATCACGGAAAGGGATTGTCTCTTATTTTGGTTGCTTTCCTTCAGAAAAAAAAAATGACTCCCTTATCTGTTATTAGAAAATAATCTTTGAAATGGATCTGATTTGATGATTTAATATCGAATAAAATTATGATAAATCTCACTTTAAAAATATGGTCCAACCAAGAATTTGAGAGCACGTTCAATTTATATTCATTTTTAAACTTCTTTGTTTTTGTCCTCTATTGAAAAAAGACAAAAGGTGAATTTTAGAATGAATAAATATATATAATATATGATGCCTTACATATCTCATTTCTTTTAGCTAGCTCCTATTTAATGCTTCAATGATTCTTAATTTAGAAGAATTCATGTTTTTATAGATGGTTGATTAAAAACCCAAAAGCTATGAACATGCACTATAATCATGATAAATCATGATAAATAAAACTAGTACAGAATGGTATAGCCTAATATATTTAAATTTCATATAATAAAATATTTTTATGTTAACACTTGATAACCCACCTGTTATATTTATTGGGTTTGGAAGCAATATATTTACCTAAGACTAAGTTAAATCTATTTGTCTTCAAATTTCCCGATGAGGTACCTCAATCAATGCCTATAGCGAAATGCTAATTATATGTATCTCTTCCACCATAGATAAGTACAGAGGGGTCCTATCAATTGATTAAGGCTGAATGGACAGGAATTCACTTCTGCATGCTAGAGCCCCACTGCCCCCCTATCCAGCACAGTTGATAAGAGGTCTACCTGCAAACTTGGTCTCTACTGCACCCACAAGATAGCCATCTAGTAACCCCTCAGTCCACACTTTAGGGCAAGTAGCTTCTGTCTGGTTCGATGGAGGAGAATCCCAAGCACCTTATCATCTTACAGCATAAGACACTATGTTAAACATTTGGGATGTAGTGATTATTAAGAAAGATATGGCATGTGTCCTCAAAGAACTACTCCAGATGACTTCTAATCAGTCATTTATGAATGTGAAGAGACATTTTAAAGTCTTCAAACATATAAAGAAAATTGGCTGATTGAAAGAAAGGTATTCTATAAGTTAGGACACTGCATTGCAAGAAAAATCCAACTTGAATTAGCGTAAGCAAGAACAAACAAACAAAAAAAGAGGAGTATGGAATTTAGAGGCTTACACAAACATAAAATGCAAGGGCGTAACTAGTCTTAGGGATAATAACTGGAATGAGGGGTTTGGAACAGCAATAGGAATCTCTCCATGGATTGTCTCTGCTTTTAAGAATGTCTTGTACTCATTTTCTCCTATTGCATATGGGTTTAATTCTCATAGTAGGAAGCATAGTTACTAGCTAGTCTGGACTCAAACACTTTCACTTTTATTACCCAAAAGGCCAAGCAGCCTTCCTGTTAGCTTGTAAAAGTATCAAGAAAGAATTATGATTGGTCCAACTTAGGACTCCATGCCTAGACCAGTCACTCTGGCCAGAATGAAATACTATGGTAAGCTCAGCCTGCATGAAAAGGGCTCCCTTTGATTGGGAGCCCCCACCAAAAAGGCATGCTTAACATGGGAGAAGAATACTGGAATTACAAGAAAGTGAAGAGTGATGGTAGAAAACAACAATCGATATTAGGGATAAGGGTCACATAGAACAATCAGAGCAAATGAGCTTAACAACAACAGTTATTGAATAAAAGAGACAATTTAAAAATATAATTTCTATTTCTGTAAGGATTGAGTATAAAAACATCATTAAAAAGAGCAATTGTCATGAAACTAAAGGAAAACTTTTACATGTCTATGGTATAGGTTCATGTGTTATGAATGCAATACAATGAACCCAACCAAGATTCAGTTTACTTCATTACAGTGCTCGAGGGTAATATTAAATAGAATTTAATTTAAAACACACATTTAGCACTAACTATATACTAAGCACTATTCTAAGAATCAATTCATTTGATTTTTACAACAGCCCTATTAGGTAAGCAGTAGTATTATTCCTATCTTACAGATAAGCAGACTGAAGCATAGAGAGGCCAAATGAATTGCCCAATATCACATACTTGGTAAATAAAAGAGCTAGGATTCAAATCCAAGTAATAAGATCCAGAGATGGTGCTGCACCTGCATCCTGTTATGATTGGTAAGTACCCCTATATCTCACAGAGAAGAACATTAAGAACACCTGAGATTGAGATTCTCAGCTATGTACCTGCCAGGTCATTCTGTGGAACTCAGAATGACCAAGGGATTTTTTTCAGAAAAATCCTTTTCATATGTTTTAAGAGTTTGAACATAAAACCTTCTTGTGCTTCCTCTTTGTCACAGATCTTCAAGAGATAAGTTATTGTTAAAGACTGGGCTCCCATTTTATAATTAGAATGTTAATACACTGAAATTAAAATCAATTTTCCAGAATTCAAGCCTAGGAAGGAGGCAAAGATATAGAATAAGATTTTAAAACCTCACACCCAAATCTCCTAGCTATACGACCAAATTCCTATATGGCTCCAATGATAATCAGGCCTGATGTTAATAACTGAGATCCATGATAACCTCCAGAATTGAGGTGATCCATGGATAAAGTAATAAAATCCATGGATCAGAAGGACCATCTTAGTAAGGATTCATGTGTAAAGAATGAAGATCATGAGCCCCACAAGGTAGTCTTCCAAAGACATAAGTTGGCTATGTTAGAATTGCATCTTGAATATCTTAAATGTACTTAAATATATCTGGTTGGGTTCACGTATGTCACCACTGCCTTGCATACAAAGAAGAGACTAACAGAGTGGTTAAGGAAGGTAGTGGGGCTGGTTTTAGGTAGTGGGCTACCTAAGCTTGAAGTTGCCTGCCTCTGTTCCTCCAGTGCATCTCTATGGAACCAGGGAAGCTCAAGAGTTATGCCACAAATACTCTCTCCATGCTCTCATTTATTTTATTTTTGTTTCATGGTGGTAATTTTATTGAAGTCTATTTCATACATGGTAAAATACAAAGCTCTCAAAAATATAGGTTGATCAGTTTTGACAAATGTATACATCTGTATAACAATCACTCAAATTACCAGGCCTCTTCATGTTAAGACCTCAACTAAATCAACAGATAATGTGATATGTAGGAGCTTAATCATTCCAGGTCATCTGGAAAATAATTCTAATGATATATTTACATATACAAAGCAATTGAGATGTGACCTACAGCCTTAAATATTTCCTTTACTGTAAGGAAAGAACTACGGAACATAATTTAATAAATCACTCAATTCAAGCTAGAAAAAGTACAATAAAATAGAAAGTAGAGGGATAAATTAATAAAGCAAGAAGAAGTAAATAAGTTAGGAAGCAGGAAAAAAAATAATTAACAAAAAAAAATAAGAGCTGGTTTTCTGAAAAGAAAAATAACATATGCAAACTTTGAGGAAATTGGTAAAGGAAAAGAGAGAAAAAACAAGTGCATAACTTTAACAAGGAGGATGAAACCACACTTATGAAAGAGATTTAAAATGATAAGAAACAAGACAAGTAAATTTATGCTAATAAATCTAAAAATCTAAAAACACTACTTCAAAATGTATTATAGATTCAAAATGGAAAATGCTATGAGTACCACAAGTAAATATGGGAGAATATTTTTTCCTCTTGGGCTGGTGAATGTCTGTGAACATGACTCCAAATTCAGAAGCAATAAAAGAAAAGATCTACATTAAAATGCTTTAAAAAAAATTTTTTCCACATGGAAAAACATCCGAAAGCCAAGCCCACAGAACTGGTGAATTCTTTTTGTAACACATATAAGGATCAAAATGTTAATCTCTTTATTATTTAAAGAGTTCTCACTAAGCAATAAAAGTTGACAAATCAATAAGAAAAAAAAATTACATGAACAGACAACTCATAGAAGAATAAATGATCAATAAAGAAGTGGAATTATGCCCCAAATTGTTAAATACTAAAGAATAGGAAACATCCACAGAACTATGAGAAATCAATATTTTTCCAAGCAAGTTGAGAAAGAATTAAAAGATAAATAAGACTCAGTATTGGGAAGGATATGGGAAAACAAACATTCGTATTCAAGATACATGAGTGTAAATTGGCCTGGCTCTTCTGGTGAGCAATTCTGTAATGATCCAAATATTTAAATATGCATACTCTTTGACACAACAATTTAAATTCTAAAAATTTATTACAAAGTAATGATCGACCCATTAAAAATATATATGCAAGGATAGTCAGCAGTTTATAAGAGAAAAAATTAGAAACCTATATATCCTTCAGTAGGATTTGATTATGTATAGACATACAATTTACAAATGATAACTTTGAATTATATATACGAGTAAGGATAAACGACCAAATCTGGCCCACTGCCCATTTTATAAATAAAGTTTAATTGGATCACAGCCATACTCATTCATTTATTTATTGGCTATGGCTTCTTCTGAGCTCGAAGGAATAATAGCTGTGACAGACGTATGGTCACAAATCCTAAAGTATATACTATCTGGCCCTTTAGAGAAAGATTGCCAATCCCTGCTCTAGTGATACAGAATAACATGTATAGTAAATAAAATAAAATAAAATGAAAACTATCATTATACAAATATATATGTGGATATGTAGATACAGATATATAGATACACAGATATTCTATGATTCTTTAGTAAGAACATGATGAGTGAACCTACTTGATTCTGTCTTGGGTGGTTAAACACACTGAAATAACTTTGGATCACTAATCTGAACATAGATTTTCAACATACAGATCACCATAAAGATGCAAAATGCAAAGATTTCTCCAGTGCAGAAATGGAGATGATTCAGACAATAGAGCTGAATCTAAACTCAGTCATTAAGTGAATATTCTATTTTATTTAATTTCCTCTCTAGATTGTTTTCTTTCTTTTTTTTCTTTCTTTGTGTGTGTGTGTGTGTGTGTGTGTGTGTGTGTGTGTGTGTGTGTGTGTGTGTGTGTGATTTGCTTCCTTCTCTCAGAAGTTACATTGAAAGAAACCAAAAAATTTTGGATTGCTATATTAAAGACATGTTGTTAAATATGTATGCCGATATGTACAGTGAATATCTAATCTAAAAGTAGAATTTATTCTTCTAGTTAATTTTCTATTCAAGTTGTTCTATTAAAATGATTATTCTTTTTATAAAATAGTAAAACCTTGAAGTGGAATTCATAGAAATATAGATGTGTGTGACTGAATTATCATGCAATCGAATGCAATAACTTTTGATATCACTGATATAGTTGGAGGTACTGCAATTTATTATAATACATTTTTATTGTAATCCTTTCTATTATACTCAAAACAGTTTTGGAGAGGTCGAGTTCAGAAATAAAAAAAAAATTAGTGCAACTTTCTATTTTAAATCATTCAAGAGTACTTTATTTACTCACATGCTATCCCCTCTTACATATTTCTCCCTTTCAAGTTTTAGAAGAAAATTTTTGACATTTCTCTCCACAAAGTTTCTTTCCCAGGGGGCTATTACTAATGTCAACAAAAGCAGCAGGAGATCCTCTGAAGATTTGGAAAAAGTAGTTGAGCAAGCATGAATGACCCCTGTTTGCTTAGAGTAAAATGAAGTGTTTACCTCTATATTCAACAGTTTCAGAGAATTTCCAGGAGGAAAATTATGCTTTAAATCAGTACTCTTCAACTTCTGTCCCTTAGAACAGTAGAGTTCTATAATAGTGCTTCAGGAGCTATTCAAAAATTTGTTTCCTAAAAATATATTTTAAACTATTTTTAAGTTGACAATTAAAAATAAGCATATACCTATAAATTCTATATCAAACTCTGTAGATAGTCAAACCCATTAGCTTGGACTCCTCCCTCATTTTTATGCTGACTTTAAAATAAGGCTCCCCCACTACTCTGCATACATTCGAGTATTAGAAATGTGTCATTACTTGGGAGAATTGTAGTTCTGCACTACTTTATTTTCAATTCAGATTGATGTATATTGATTCTTGTAAAATTTACAGATGAGTACAGATGAGTCACAAAGACACTAGGTATTCCAGCTAGTTTTCTGCATGCTCTCTTCCATTAAAAAAAATATTCCCCATTCTTCTGGGCATCGTTTTCCTTGCTGATTGTTGGGAGTCATTAAAGCAGCAACAGAGAGCTGTTCTGAGGCCTTCATTTCTTTATTGGTCTCCCTCAGAGCCCTGGGGCCACACTGCTTCTACAGGGCACGCAAGCAAGATGCTTCTTTAGTCAGGGCTCTGAAAAGCTCAGGTGCATCAGCTCACCACATGCTCTTGCCACAGAGCAACAGTCAGTTGAGCAAGAATAAGCAAATTCATAACATATTATATCGTAATGTAGGTAGCTTGGTGTTAATTGTGAATTTTGAGGGCTTCCAGTCATAGATTTATGTTCGGAATAAGGAATGTCAATAGTTATTTTTAATAACTTTGAATAAAAAATTCAATTCTAATCTGGTTTCAAGTTTCTGGCTTAATTTAATTGAATGCAAACTGAGAGGACAAGGTGGGCATTATTAAAAACATCACCAATTGCAAATAATTATTTATATGAAACAAGATGTTCTCAGTATTGCTCAATCTTTCTTATTTTTTTCCTCTTCTATTTTCCTACCACTGACTCCTTTGACACCTTTCCCTATTCCTATTTTTCTGAATTCCAAATAGATTTTCACTATATGAAAGAAATGTGGCTTTTGGAACAACACTGACTTCCTATATCCTCACCTTGAGACTTTAGACTAACCATTTATTCTTTCAGGACCTCAGTTTCCATTGCCAGCAAGCCAAGATGGTTGTGAGGATTACATAAAGTTATGTAAGTAGCCTAGCAAAATAAATGTTAGCTCCCTTTATCTCCCGTTAAACACTGGGCTGCAATGATCCCTACGCTTGTGTGAGATGTAAAATGTAATAAGAATCAAGCCATGGTGATATCAGCATCTTCTCAGAAATAGAGGTATATTTATAGAAGTCTGCAATGAAAGAGAAAATGAATGGCATTTAAAACATTCCTCTGCCTTCCAGGAGTTAATATACTAAGGAATAATGGCATAAGAAGCTTTCATTAGATTATTTTTATCAACAATCCTTTCATTTTCTTTCAATTAAACTGTGTAATCATAATCATTAGGGAAGCATACAAGGGCAATAACATTAAAAATGAAAAAAATGACATGGATACATGAATTCCTTTTGTACTGAAGTGCTGAGCAGGAGTGGGTTGGAAGCAGACTGAAAACAGGACAAGAAGGTTTTCGGTTCTTGATGATGCTAGATATTCATGTGGATCTACTCTAAAGAGAGGTAAAGCCCAAGGTGCTTATTTTACTTTAATTTTCCTCAGCATCTTCCTCATTTTTATCTAAAGTTTCAGCTCCAAACTGCTTAAGTCATACATGAAATGTGATTGGTTTCGAGTAATATAAGATCTTTGTGGCTGTGTGTCCATAATGCATTGAGTCGAAAAAGAACAAAAGGATGGTTGATCATGAAGATGTGGGTAAAACAGTGAGACTTGTTTTTATAACAAATCACATCATAGCCATATCATCAGTGTTCCTTTTTTACACTTTTTGAGCTCACAAAGTCAACTCAAAAAAGCTGAAAAAAATATGCATCAATATATTTTATATTATATATGTATGTATGTAGATATTTATGTGTGCGTGTATGTATAACATTCTCATCACACACACCTTTACCTACATGCTGGAATCTTTAACCATTGTGATTCTATTGTCCAGGATGGACATAGATAGAGGAGAGAGAGGGAGGGAGGGAGGGGGAAGGAGGGAGGGAGAGGGAGAGGGGGAGAGGGGGTGGAGAAGAAGGAGGGAGGGGGAGAGAGAGAGAAAGAGAGAGAGAGAGAGAAGACAGAGAATTAAAACATACTGTAAATAAATGGAGTCTTGTTTACAGCAATTCCTTAACATTTGTTTTACAACAGTTGTTTCTATGTTCAGCCCACACCAGCTGTTCCTGAAACACTGAGTTTTTAAAACTAATATGCTTTGCACCAACACAATTCTCCATAAAATGTTTAATGCATTGTAATCTTTCTCTTATTACTGCTCTTGTTCTAACTACATCAAGAACATCCCAAATTTTAATACAAGTTTTGGGAAGTAGCCATTTGTGGAATGGAAAAAAACAGTTCATATATTTCAAAACTGTAAGGTGGCTAATGAACAAGATTTGCTAGAAAACGTTTTCAGCAGTAGGACTGTGTTTAGCCTTTAAATACCACTGTGAATGCTGAGCCAGATGCATTATTAATAAATGTCATCTTTTCAAGTGAGTTCAGTATTAATATTGATACAAACTTTCTTCCTGCTCTTAATTTTGCATCTCAATAAAGATATGAATGTTGGCAAGCATTGCTATTGACAATTGATAAAATTATGCAAACACAATGTTTTTGCAGCTTTTGAGTAAATACTGCATGCTAATGAATTCCAAAGTGTTTTCTGTGTTCCTGTAGGAGATGAATTTGTGTAGGTGGACTGCGCCATAGATGTGCTTTTCTAAGCCTGTTACACTTATATCTCAGCAGAGCTGTTGTTTCCCTCCTAATAAGCAATTTGGTAGTTTTATCATGAGCTTTGAGGCCCTCCAAAGATCATTTATATAATGACATCTTTTGAGAGCAAGACTCTCCAGAACTTTTTGAAGGTAATTATTTCATATATTTGTTCTGCAGCCACAGTGGTGTTTTCAAAAAGCTTCCTGCTAATTTTCGGTCTAAATTTGATGCCACAGGTTTGTGCTTCAGTTGTAACAAAATGGTTTGGGCCATATAGAAACATACGTTTTGAAGCAGATTTTTAAAATATTCAATTTTAAAAGGAAAACATTCACCTAGCTAACGATTCTTTTATAATCCTGTCCTTAGATTTTCAGAAGATAATATGGGGAATTAATATATCAGTGCACAGCAGAAAACCTAAATAAAAGGGAAGCAGAAAGGAGTTGAGTAGTTTACAAATACCCAAATGAGCTCTTTCTAAATCTATACTTGACACCCAGAATGGTTCCTTGTCTCAAGAAATGTATCAATATATATTATTTGAATGGAATGTTCATAAAAATTAAAGAATTATGCTCTACTGGGGGACATTCTGAGGAAATTATTTAAAAGAAGAACAAGGAAACAAATTTAGTGGTGCTTTTAGTTTAGTCTTAAAAGCAGTATATTACTACTCTGATGAGTTTGACCATAGCCTCAATACGAAATATAATTTGCTATGCATTAAGATTCTTCCTAAGGAGAACTAATTAAAATTAGTTTTAATTTTAATAAAATTAGGAGACAACCATATCAGTGGCCACCCAATGTTTATGACTGTCAAAACAATTTTATATAACTCCAATATATGCATATGTAATATTTATGAAATACATACATTACTACATATTCATAAATATCATGTATGTTACAGATATAGCATATACAAAGTAGAAACTTAAAAGGCTAAGATAAAAATAAATATCAATAGATGTTTGGATTGTCAGGCTCTGAGGAGTACACTCTCTACTTTGGAGAATACTACTCCATAATAATAGCAAACACTTATTGTGCCAGGTCTCATTTAAAGAGTTTTAGGTACATAACTCACATAATTCTCATAAAAAACCTCTAAAAGAATACTGTTATTACCTCCCTTTTACAGGTGAGAGATCTGAAGCTTGAAGGAGTTGAGTGATTGGCTTAAGGTCACACAACTAGGTAGTCGTAGAGCTGAGATTCAAACCCAGAAAGTATGGTCTAAAGTATGGTCATTCAGCATCCATGCTGCACAGAGAAAGGCAATTTATTGGTCACACTCCATACTTCACGTTACCTCTCAATCTTGTCATCTCATCTCATTGCCTTCTTTATCTGTTACCTTATACTAAATTGTACTATTTTTAAGATAAACAATATATGTTTTTAAAATAAAAAAAGTTATGAATAGAGAGGAAAGTAAATATACTTTATATAATAGAAAAGCGTATCCTTTTATTTACCTTGCATCTCTTCAAATGCTCCCCAATTACTTCTCCCAGTGATCTCTTTACAGCAAACATTGATCAAAAAATCTCCTGATAAGAAGGGAATATCTGAACCAGGCAAAGATTTTTTTACATTCTTTCATTAGGGTATCTCTATTACCAAATAGTAAAAATAGTAGTGTAAATTATTATCTTTGAACTATGTTTTGGGGTCTGGTATAAATCTCTAGTTTCATTACTTGAAATAAAGAAAAAGAGGTCCTTTAATTGTTAATAGGCAATATTGTAAGACACGATTGAAGAGAAAAGTAAAATTCTGTTGAATATGGAATCTCTTACAATTTGACCTGGGTCTGTGACATATTTATTAGTAATTATTATTTCATAAACAGAAAAGTATGACTAATTGGTCACAACCACTTACAAGAAGAGTAAAAATGAGGCTACTCAGAGGAATCTTAATGGAGAATTAATAAGAGGCCAATAGCCAGTTAGAACAAATAATCACAAGTCACGGTCACAGAGTTAAAATACAGTTAAGGAAGACTCATTGCGGACCTAGAATTGTGATTAGCACCTGGTAGGTGCTCAATAAATAATCAGACCTAATACTTAGATTACATAAGAAGTTAGATGATCCTTTCTATTTCATCCTAGGATATAACTTTCATTAATAACATTGTTTCTGGAGGGAAAATGGATTCCCAAATTCTAATTTGATATTCCAATCACTGGTTAACATAGGTGGTCCATGATATTGCTGAAGAAAGTAATGGCCTCTTGTTGTGTCCAGAATAACCAGACCCAACTTGAGTGCTCTTAACCAGGAGACAGTTTATTAGCCGGCGGCTGTCCTTGCAAAGGAGCAGCCCCGAAATGCCAAGATACAAGGTTTTTAAGCCTCAAATCCCATTCCTCATTCTGTCTTAAACACAAAGGTCCATCTTTCTCCTATTCACTACCTGTCAACCCACTGGTCAGGTGTGCAAGCGGGGAGTACAGAAGCAGAAAGCTTGTTGTTAGAATGTTATGTTCCTATGGGTGATTGCCTATGTTCCCATGGGCAATAGCCAGTGTTCCCATGGGCGATGGCCAAACAGTAATTTTCAGCTTATATACAATTGATTATTTTTCATGCCACGCAAGCAAGCAGGGTTACACAGGCTAAAATTGGCAGTTAGCGTATGAGCTCATTGTTACAAGTTTCATGATTAACAGAATGTGGTTAGGGGTTCCAGAAACTAGGCCTAAGTTATAGACTTCCTTTGTCCAGTTTCAGGTTTTAATTATTCTTTAACCCTTTCACATTTCAGCGGGCTATTACACCTCTCAGCAAAAAGGAATTCAACTTCCAATCGTGATTTTCCACAGCTTCATCCTCTAAATCAGAGGAGTTACCAGCTACCTTAAGAGAAGAAAATTCCTTCTCACACCCCAACAGCCACACCTTGGAGGGAAGGTAATTTGGAAATAATTTTCTTGGTTTAAAGGGAAGATCTCTGCTCTTGGTAGAGCTTGGCCTTGCTGTTCCCAGGCAAAGTGTTCCAGGATTAGTTTGTAATGACTGTTTGTATTTTCTATATTATGGATTTTTAAATAACATTTCCTTAGCAGGAAAGACATGTCATTAAAGGACACACTCCTATAAAAGAGACAGTGCATTTACCTTCAAGCTTGACAGGTATGCATTTATTTCAAGCAGAGCATTTTCAAAGGGAAAAACTCTTAGGTACATATTCAGAACAGCCATCTCATTTTTTTTCTTTTTTTTTTTTTTTTGGTCTTCTCTTCTTGAATTAATGCTCTTTATTATAATTCTGACCTTGATTAAAAATTTATAAGTAATAAACTCCCCCAAATCTGAATTAATTAGAAGACCCAAAGGTTTTCCTAACCTCTTCTTTCTCCTCATATGTAGTTACCAAATGCTTTCCTGATTGAATAACTACATTTCTATGTCTAAGACTTCTTCCAAGCTATAACTATACTTGAAAGTGTACCTGTCTCTCACTTCTGGTATCTTACTTTTTTGAAACACTCCTGCAATATTTTCCTTTCCTTTAATCTTTCCCTAGCTTCAGGATAGGAAGCAAATATCTACTGGTTCTACACAACAAAACTAATCATTTCTAAATATTAATCCTTGGACCATTGCTGTTACAGAGTTTGTACCATCCGTAGGAAAGTGAGAAACATAACGTGCACGTACGCACGCACACACACATATATACCTCTACAGGTATAAAAGTGCCAGCAGAAACTTACCTTTTCTTAGGAAGGCTTTTCTTTTAATCTGAAATTATGTTCTTACACTTTTTAAAAAGTATAAGAATAAAAATATCCTGATTCTTATATGATAATTGCAATAGTAGATAAGGTTTCTTTAAATATTTTTTTCATTATTTGTCAAAATAAAATTTGTTTACAGGCAGGTCTTCACTATTTTGATTTTCAAAATTTGGGGGAGAAATTTCCCTAGTTTTTGAGATGCAAAAGTCTGGAAATCACTGATCTAAACAATTGACTTGACCCTTCTTTATTAACTTCTTTGCAATGTTTCCCCTTTGTTACATGTACTTAACGTGTTATTTATTTAATTAAACTTACTAGTTGTCATTCCATTAACTCCATGCCCTTTAACAATCATATCGCAGAAGTAGAAAAATCAGAACATATCCATTGTTTTAATCTATGCAATGCCTAAACTGTATCAGTTACAGATAGGTGTCTAATAATATTGTACAATACTGATATCAGAGGATCTTGTTTCCATTTCAAAAATACTTTAGGAAAATCATTTGGTTTGATGGAATCATCTCTTTTAATCTCTGTATATCTAAAATGTATTAAGGAAAGAAATATAGGCAACAGTGTATGCTATAGTTAAAATGAAGTTGCTAGTCAGTTAGCAAAAATTCAGATGATTTCTAAGAAGGTGAAATTATCTTCAGTTATAAACAATAATGTATTCTCAGAGATTACGTCTAAGCTACTTCACCTTTTTTGTTAAACACCTAGACAAGCAGAGCTAAGCAACTGCTAAGTCAATTTAATTTGAATTTGGGTTGAGTATTAAGAGTCCTGAATTTTCTAGTTATATCACTAAGCAATAGTGTGACCTTGAATAAATTAACCTCACCATCTTGAATCTTAATTTTTCTTTGTTCCTAAAAGACAAGGCATGAATTAGATGATTTCTAAAATCCTTTGCAATTCTAACATTAAATGAGTCTGAGATTCTGCTCTCACTCATCTTAGAAAATAGCAAACACTGTTATCCTCCTTTTGTATCTAGAAATAATCTCTTCAAAGGAAATCCTACCATTTGCAATAACATAGATGGACCTAGAAAACATGTTAAATGCAATAAGCCAGATACAGGAAGAAAAGAACTGCATGGTCTCACTTACATGTGGAATCTAAAAGAGTCAAACTAATAAAATCAGACAATAGAATGGTTTTTGCCAGTGGCTGGGGAATGGGGAAGGCAGGAAATGGGGAGATGTTGGTCAAAGGGTACAAAGGTTCAGTTATGCAGGTTGAATAAATTCTGGAGATCTAGACCACAGCATAGCAACAATTATTAACAATACTGTATTGTATACTTGAAATTTTCTAAGGTGATAGATCTTAAATCTTCTCAAAACATACATACACACAGGTAACTATGTGGAGGTGTCACATAAGTTATTTAGCTTAATTGTGATGATCTGTTCAATGTTATATTTACATATATATATAAATCAAGTTGTATACTATAAATATATATAATTTCTATATCTCAATAAAGATTTTTTTAAAAAAATTAGAAAGAAAGAACTTCAGCTTCTGCAAGTTTATTTAAATAAGCAGAGCTGAGATCTAGAATTACAGAACCAACAATCCAGATCTTGGTATTACAGCCTCCTGGAATGACCCTAATTATCTCACTGGTTTAAGCATAATTTTTGAAAAGTCATAAAAGTACACTCAATTTGAAATCCCTTTCAGAAAAACATAGCATAGAATAATTTAAGAAGAAAGATTTTTGCAGATTGATATAAAAGATAGGGTGCTAAAACTCTTAAAACGGCTTGGAATCACTGTGATTAGACAACTCCTGTAAAAGCAGAACAGTAACACAGTTATGAATATAGTCCCTGGTGACTTACTGCTTGACTCACCCAAAATTGTGCCCTTCCCACTCCAGTTAAAATGTTATCTCCCATCAAAATATGACATCCAAAAACAACATGCCAGTAACTCTAGGCCTTGGGGAACTGCAATGAATATCATTCAAATTAATTCTGACTGACATTTTGGTAAATCACCTCTCGAAGTCAGGAAGGGAACATTTTTAAAGCACTTGAATAGTGCCAATATAGTAAGGAGTAAAACCATATTCATCACTTAGGAGGTGAAGTGCCAAGAGAGTCTGAAGCCAGAAAAATGGCAGCCACATCATCTCAACTGGAACATGAATGATGGGTCTTTGTCAACAATATAGATTTAGCAACTCCCACAATACAAATGGTATGCCAAGTTAAGATATATAAGGAAACAAAAATATTTGTGTACTCATTTATATTTTAAAAAGATAGCTCAATAATTAACAGCGAGGCTTTGGAATCAGCAAGAAACTATTCGAACATGGGCTCTGCCATTTATCAGCTCTTGGGATTTAAGAAAGTTAATTTCTCTAAGCCTCGGTTTTCTGAACTGTAAAATGCAAGTGGTGAGAACACATACTTTATATGGCTGATGGCAGGACTAAATGAGATGATGCATGTATAGTGTTCAGCACAGTGTGAGGCATAAATTAATAAAATAAAGCTTAAATCCATTACAAGTTCCATAACAAGTAGGAACATTATAAAATAATGACCTAGAATTCTATTTACAGTTCTATTTGTAAATAATGACCCTTTCAGAGTAAGGAAGCTAGTATTCATTGAGCATTTACTATGCTAGACACCACGTTGGGTTCTTTACATATGTTTACACACATTAGCTCATTTAATCTTCCTGCTACAAAGACACTAAGGTTGGGAGAGTTTTTTTAACAATTTGCCCAAGGTGATACAGCTAACAGTTGTTAAAGACAGGATTTGCCCCTGGGTCTGTCTTCAAAGCCAGTAAACCTAACCCTATACCTTAATTAAAGATAGCAAAACTACTAACTGAGGCTGTCCTTCCTGGAAATTCACCCTTTCCTCAGCCATCCCACTGATACAGCTCTACTTCAGATAGATCTTAATTTTTAATCACTTTAAATATCATAACAATGACCCAACTGGCTCTTCTCTAGGATTTCCTTGCCCCAATCCATTCTTACTTCCTGTTACCAGAATAAACTTCCTGACGTTCAGCTTCATGTGTGGTACCATGTTTCTAATTTTCAATGATTCCCCCTACTGATTGAATTAAGTGCAAATGCATAAGATATTTTTTCAATATTCTTAATAACCAGGAGTCAATAATACTTCTTTTCATCTTCTTTCCCAGTTTAGTGCTGCATTGTGGATGTTCCAGTTGACCTAGATTACCCACGGTTTCCGGGATAATGCCCAGCTACCCTGGATAATCTTAACTGTCTTGCTTTGCTGCCTTTAACAGTTACGTGCTCACCCCCTGCCCCATCCCCGCTCTCCTACACAGCCCCATCAAAAACTTACCCATATTTTGGTTCTTAGCACAAAAAAATCACTTTATTAATCAAACCTTTTTTGATATTTCAGTATTCTTTGTGATTATTCTCTCTTCTTAATATCTACAACTCTTTATTTTATATTTTCTGGCATATAGTATCTTAGGCTGTCATTTTCTTTAAAGTAGAAACTGAGTCTTATTTATTAAACATCTCAGTGATTTGAAAATAGTAATATCTATAATCAACACTTATATATCACTTACTATATTCCATGCATTGTTCTAAGATCTTTTACATATATTAACTAACACAACAAACCTATTTGGTAGATGTGGTAGGCAGCCGCTAAAATGGCCTACAATGATCCTCACCTCCTAGTACTCACGCATGTCTGTAATCAGCAATTCGTGAGTATGGGCTAGACATAGCAACTTGCTTCTAATTAATGCAGTATGGCAAAAATGACTGGATGTCACTTTTGAGGTTAAGTTATAAAAAGATCGTGGCCTCCATCTTGTGTTTCCTCTTTGTTTATTTGCTGAAAGGAAACCAGGTGCCATATCATTAGCTGTGTATTGAAGAGGTTAATATGGCAAGGAATTGAGAGGAGCTTTGGGCCAACAGCCAGAGAGGACCTGAGGACTTCAGTCCAATTGTCCAAGAAGATTTGAATCCTGCAAAGAACCATGTGAGCTTAGAAGCAGATATTTACCCCGTTGAGCCTCTAGGTAAGACCATAGCCCTTGCTAATACCCTGAAAGCAGCCTTATGAGAGTCCTTGAAGCAGAGGGACCCTGCTAAGCCACACCTGGATTCCTGACTCAGTTTTGTGCTAATTTGTTGTGCTGCAATAGATGATAAGTACAGGAAGTATTATTATTATCTTACTTTTCAGATGAGAATGCCAAGGCTTAAGTACCTAGTAAGTGACAGGAACAGGATTTGATCCAGGGCATAACTGCTCCAGAGTCCACCCTCTTAATCACAAAGCTAGATTACCTCATAACTGAATGCAAGTTCTTTGCCTAAATCGGACCATTGACTGTAACATAGCCAGTGACTTTAACTCAAGAAAACAATTAAGAGTCAACTATAAAAAGGTTTAGAGTATCCTAATTCACAATGGTATCAATGGGTCACTGTTGATATTACACAGACTTAAATAAGCTTATTTCAATATATTTATGTCTCCCCTTCTATGTAAAATTGGGGTCTCCTGTGTAGCTTTACTGATATGTATGTAAACTTACATTTGGAAGCTCTGTTTAGCTTAAAACGTAGCTGGTCCTAAGTGTGTGGTAAGGTTGAAAGAGGCTTTGGAATCTTACCAACCTAGAAGACAGACCCAATTTCTGCCTGTGTGATATTACACAACTGAGGATAGAGACACAACTTCTCTGAGCCATGGCTATCACCAATGTACACGGAACTAGGAACAGTACCTACCGTCAGAGAGATCTAGGTTTAGCTTCTGATGTAATTAAATCATTTAGAACAGTGTCTGGTAATTTTCTCTTTAAGGCCTTGCTTAAATTCCACATATTTAACAAGGTCTTCTTTGGCCACAAGAGTTAAAATGGCCAATTCCTCTTCAGAACTCCTCTAGCATTTATCTGGAACACATAATGATTACAGTGTCTGCTAGAAGGCAACAAAATATCATATCGTCTTTATAATATACAATTAAATTATTCATTCCCAAAGTCTTGATTGAACACCCTGTGTAAAGCCTGCACTTTACTAATGAGGGATTCCCTAATACAGTGTTCTAAATAAGGAGGGGAACTAGGAAATATCTGTTGAAGTAATAATTGAACACTTTACATTATACCATTTCACTATCACAGGAAAAAAATGACCTCTCTCAGGATACATTTTGAAAATAATTGTCTCTGTATGGTTCACAAAATCTTGTTAAAAAGTAGGAGGATGACTGAGCTAACTTTCTGAGGCCGCATCTCACCATGGTACAGGATGGATGTCACCTCCTACCCCACATCTATGTTCATTTCTGCATCATATTAGGGAAGTTTAGAACTATATTTCCTGTAAGATCTAGGTCCTCTCATAGGCCCTTAGTGCCCTATAAGAGGCATTCCTACAGATGAAAGTTCATTCTCCATTGGCAACTGCAGGCAGGAGGCTAAGATTATGTGAGGTGCAGCCTGCTTTTGACTTCTGAGGACTTTACTAAGAATCACAGACTATGGTGCTACACATAGTTGAGATCATTGGCTGCAGCTTCCCTGCCAACCTTGTATCATTGGATTTCTTGAAATAGATACTGAAAGGTGTCCTGACTTCAACCTCTCAGAATTTCCAAATAACTGTATAAGCTCCTAATACCATATAAAATAATTTCTAATTTCTAACTCAAATACCTTTGTGACTTCTATTTTCCTGATGGAACTCAGATTCATAGAGTATACTTTGTATACTTTGATTTGGTGATAATTATAGTGTTACTCATTAAACATAAAATTATTCCTCAATAGAAAATGCCTCTCAATTCTTTTTCCCTAGAAATTATACAACTAAAATATTGAAAGCTGTAAGTGCCCTTCTAGTATTAATGAATTGTATTACTATACTTACTCTTAATGAATTGATTATTTATGATTTCTAATAATCCCTAGAATTTTTATCTTTGGAGGGTGGGGGGGATAAAATTTATGGAAGAGTTGAAAGTCATAGCATAATATAATGATGCAGATAATAATGAAAACACATATCTATTCATAATGTCATAGCCTATGGCTCAGATGCCAGACCTAGTCTGCCTGGATTCAAATTCTAGCTCTTCCATTTACTCGACCACTGTGCCTGTTTCTTCTTCTGTAAAATAGGAATAAGCCCTTGTAAGGTGGTTAAGAGTAATAATGAGTAATATATAAAAAAGTGCTTATAATAGCATCTGGCACTATAAACATGGTTATTATGTCTGCACTGTTATTTTTGTTATCATTATTATTTGGCAAGACGTCCAGTAGCCTGAATCCCCAAATTCTCACCTAACTGGCACCTGCTGCCACCAATTCCTAATAGTAGAATCATATGGCACAGGGGGAACTCCAGGCAAGAGTACTCTTTATAACAGTCTCCTGCCCTGGAAAACTTGATAGTACCCATAAGAGGGTTTATTTTTTATCCCCTCCCATAAGCTTTGACTAGAGCAAGAAAACCACCTCCTAGTTCCTTTTTTCATAGATCCCACACTCTGTTCTCTCTATATCTTGTAACTGTGACATGATTACTTTAACACATAGCTAAAGCTTAAAAATAATATGTGCTTAACATTTAATAACTTTGTATTATATGTTAAATAATATACTGACTAGTCTATATTTATCAAAGCCTTAGACACTCTAGAGGTAGACATTTTTATTATCCTCACCCTCAATTGAAAAAAAAAAAGATAAAAACTAAGTCTAGGAACATTGAGGGTACATAGCTGGTAATAGATTATACTATTTACACGCAGAAAGTCAGACTAAAAGCCCTTACTCTGAACCACCACATACATGCTCAGGTGCTTTTATTGCCTGGTGTTTGGATTTCCATTAGGAGACAATTAGTGGGAAAAGAAGCATTTTCTAAAATCTTTGAAATTATTAAAATCCTTGATCTCTTCCTTTGTCCACAGGAAACTGCATTTGTAGCTCAGTGTGTCTATTATGCATATTCTTTTACTTAATGGGAAGAAAAGGTTAGGTATTTAAAAAAAGGTGAGGAAGCCATTGGAGGATGCCATAAATTTATTCTGTCAGGCAGGCCGAGTTGTGTGACAGTCAGAGACATGGCTTGATGCAAAGATGTGAAGTGTGACTTTTTTGACTGTCACACTGGATGAGATGGATGGATTTTGGAACACATCCCAGAAAGCCGAGACACTCATGTGGTCAAGTGTTGGGCTCTCTGATCAAATCTGACTTGCAGTCTCTGAAGTTGTTGGATTTTGCCAGCCCTCCAGATGCTTCATTGTGTCTTTGCAAATGCAGTTGGTTTGACACCATCTGCAAGACCCTGCATTGGTCCTAACACTATGAGCCATTGTTTCCTGAGAAATTAATGGACATTCTCACATTCTACCTGTGTTAATTGAGCTATTTTCACACATGCTAATGTGTCAGTTACCCAGGACCCAGTTCTCACTTACATACTGTGCTTTGGATATGCATATAAATTGGAGAAATCCTGGAACTTGCTGCCAAAATCCAGATAGCCTACTATTCGGCAAATGGAAACAGCTAGTGTTTGAAGTAATTATCCTTCCAGCAATAAATGTACAGTAGTCATGTTTTGAGAAGTAAACTACTGTGAGGTCACCTATATACTCTACTACATAAAGGATCTGATCCTGAATTAGTCACTTGGCTTACCTATAATTTAGTTCCTTAACATGCTTGAAGTAGGGACAATAATATTTTTCCATGTTCTACAGTTATTTCACTCTAACATCACCCTGAAGCAAAATGTAGGAAAATAAGTGTGAGTCTGGGCTCCCATCCAAAGGTGTTTAGTTAATGAATTACCCAAAGTACTTGTTATAAGGAAATCCCACTTATTTGCTGCAGGAGATGCTAATGGAAATAATAGTTGTCAAACTAACCCAAAAAGAGTTAAAGTGGGAGATAGTTAAAGTAGTCCCCAAAATTTCCTTTTAAATTAAAATATGTGACTCTGCATTATATCACCAATATTTTGATGAAAAACCAAATAATTTTCATTTCTGTGTGGGCCTTTTCACTGAGTGTGTGTCTGTCTCCTGACTGGTATTTCTCTTCATTTTACTTGCATAAACCACATCCATAATGCATTTTTTATGTATTCTAGCTGGGGTTAATTCAACTTATAGAAAATTACATAGCAATTTGAGTGGGATGTCTGTATAGATTTTTTTTAGTATTTCTTTATCTCTCCCAAATCTAATTCTATATCTTTTCTTAGTAACTTAACTTTAAAATGCTCTTCCATTCAATTTAGTTGTCATGGAAAGGTAACTTTTTTTGAACTCATATTTTGTAGATATAAAATGTAATTAAGATTACAAGTAATTTTATGTGATTAAAAGAACAAGTACAGTTTCTGGTCAAGATGGTGGTGTAGGTAACACTGGTCTTGTCTCTCTAATGACCACATCAAAATTACAACTAAACTACAGAAAAACCACCATTGAGAATTGCCTGAAATCCAGCTGAACAAAAGTCCTACAACTAAAGACATAGAGAAGAAACCACAACAAGACTGATAGGAGGAGCAGAGATGCAAACAGGCTGATCCTATACCCACATGTGGTAGTTAAAAATCAACAGGGATATCTCAGCTTTGGAAGCCCCCTCTGAGGAGCAAGGGATCCAAGCTCCACACCAGGATCCCCAGCCCAGGGTTACAGTGTCAAGAAGAGAAGTCCCCATAACTTCTGGCTGTGACAAACAGTGAAGATTGTGACTGAGTGAGACAGAAGGTAGCTGGAGTACAGAAAGCAGGGACAATTGCAGGCATTGAACAAACTTACTTGCTGACAGAGTCACTCACTCGGAGTTCCAGGACTAGGCCAGCAGCTTAAAAAGTGTCAAGGACATAAGGGGAGAAACTGAATTGTCTGACTTCAGAGTGAGGGCTGGAGGGACAGCTTTCTCCCAACAGAAATGCTGGCAGAAGCCACTGTTTCTTTGTTGAGCCCTACCCCCACCCAGGCTAGCATCATATCAGAGTTTCCATCAATCTGGCTAACACGGATCACCCCACCTTAGTGTTTCCCTGATACCTTGCCCCACCCAACTTGCAGGCCCACCCAAGCCACTTCCAGTGGCTTTTCCATAAAAATGGCATATCTTGGCTCATACTGTGGACTTTCCTAAAATCTCTCAAAGGTTCACAAACCCCAAGCAAGAGGCGTCTGGCCTCAGTGCACTTCACACCTCTTGCTAAGTGGCACAAAGCCAGGCACTAGCAGCAGCCAGCCTCAGTTCACAGCTTAGCCTCTCCCAGGTATCTCCAACCTCAGCACACAGGGCAACCACCTGCAAACCACTTTGTAGCTCATAAGAAGTGGCCACGGGAGGGACAAATGCAGTGGCTGACCTTGACCTGTACCAGAGTCCCTCCCAAGAGGCCCCAGAAACAACACACCCACTAGCCAGCTTCAGACAACACTAGAGCACCATCCAACCACCTATACAAACAATACACACAAAAGGCAAACTGGGAAGTCACTAGAACTCTGCTGAAGTGAATCATGCTCTGTAGGGTCAGCCCCTGCACAACTGCTGCTCTGCTGTAGTCACAGCCAGTCCTCACAACCAATCAGCCTGATGGTCAATCCCTCCCAATGATTTGCAAACAGCAACCAAGGCTCAACTACAACAAGAGGGCACACATGATTCACACAAGGGACACACCTGGAAAAACCAGCTCAGGTGGCCAGGGAGATGGCATCACTGAGCCCCACAAGACACTTACTACATAGGGCCATTCTACTAAGACTGGGAGGCTTAGAAGCCCTACCAAATACATAGAAACAAACACAGGGAGGCAGCCAAAATGGGGAGACAAAGAAACATATTCCAAATGAAAGAACAGAACAAAGCTCCAGAAAAAGAACTAAACAAAATGGAGACGAGTAACTTATCAGATGCAGAGTTCAAAACACTGGTTAGAAGGATGCTCAATGATCTCAGTGAGAATTTCAACAAAGAGATAATAAACATAAAAATGGTGATGGAAAACATAAAAAAGAACCAGTGAGAAATAAGAATATAAGAAGAGAAACAAAGAATACATTTGAGTATTCATCGACAGTAAGTAAGATAAAGCAGAAGATAGAATCAATGATTTAGAAGATAAGGTAGCAGAAAACATCCAATCAGAACAGCAACAAGAAAAAAGAATCCAAAAAAAAAAAAATGATAGTTTAAGGGGCCTCTAGGACAATATCAAGCATTAACAACATTTGTATTCTAGAAGTACCAGAAGAAGAAGAGACAAAGGTATTGAAAATCTATTTGAAGAATTAAAGATGAATAACTTCCCTAACCTGGTGAAGGAAATAGACATCCAAGCCCAGGAAGCACAGACGGTCTCAAACAAGATGAATCCAAAGAGGCTCACATCAAGACACATCATAATTAAAATGCCAAAAGTGAAAAACAAAGAAAGAATCTTAAAAGAAGCAAAGGACAAGGGAGCTCCCATAAGAATTGCAGTTGATTTCTCAACAGAAACTTTACAGGCCAGAAAGGATTGGCATGAAATATTCAAAGTGATGAAAAGCAAAGACTTACAATTAAGATTATTCTATCCAGTAAAGCTATTGTTTAGAATCTAAGGACAGATAAAGAGCTTCCTAGATAAGAAAAAGCTAAAGGAGTCCATCACCACCAAATCAGTATTATAAGAAATGTTAGAGGGATGAGGAAGAGGCTGGGGAGCTGGGGGAGGAAAAAGAGAAGAAACACATGAATAATAAAATGGCAATAACTACATATGTATCAACAATTACTTTTAATGTAAATGGATTAAATTCTCCAATCAAAAGATAAGATGGCCAAATGAATAAGAAAACAAGACCCTTATATATGCTGCCTATACAAGACTCACTTCAGATCAAAAGACACATACAAACTAAAAGTAAAGGGGTGGTAAAAAGATATTTCATGAAAATGGAAACAACAAAAAAAGCTGAGGTAGCAATATTTATATCAGACAAAATAGACTTTAAAAAAAAGGCTGTAACAAGAGATAAAGAAGAACCCAGTAATCCCACTTCCGGGGGTTTATCTGAAGAAACCCAAAACACTACTTGGAAGGGACATGTATATTCATATGTTCAGTGCAGCATTGTTTACAATAGCCAAGGTATGGAGGCAATCTAGATGTCCATCAGTGGAGAAATGGATGAAGAAGAGGTGGTATATGTATGTATGTATACATACATACATACACACACACACACACACATACATACTCAATGGAATATTACTCAGCCATAAAAAAGAATGAAGTCCTGCTATCTGCAACAACACAGACAGACCTGGAGGGCATTGTGCTACATGGAGTAAGTCAAACAGAAAAAGACAAATGCTATGTAATTTCACTTATATGTGGAATTTAAAGAACAAAATAAGTAAACAAACAAAACAGAAACAAACTTATACAGAGAAGAAACTGATGGTTGCCACATGGGAAGGCAGTAGGAGGGATGGGAGCAAAAGGTGAGAGATTAAGGAGTTCAAATTGGTACTCACGTAATAATCATAGAGATGAAAAGTATAGCATAAGGAATACAGTCCATAATATTGTAATAACTACATATAGTATCGGATAGGTACTAGAGTTATTGGGATGATCATTTTTAAAGTTATATAACTGTCTAATCACTACATTATACACCAGAAACTAATATACTATTGCATCAACTATAATTGCAAAATATAAAATTTTATTAAAAAAAATGAAAATTAAAACCTTGTCTTATGTCTCCACTCAACCAACCAAAAAAAAACAACAAGTGCAAAAGGCATACATAGGCTTGGGAACAAACATAACTAACTCTTAATAAGCATGCAACTCATCTTGTGAAAGCAGAAGTGTGTGGGATCCCTAGCAAATAGCTCACTGGCCACTGGCGCTTCATGTACCACAGTCACCCGTCACTACTTTTTACTAAAAGGACAGAAAAAGCTGATTAATTCAACAACTTGATTGTGTATTTCTACACACCTACTCCAACTGCATGTATACAGACCCACAGGGAAGTCCCCAATTGTGTAGAATTAGATTATCTGACACTTTTCCTGACCATAATTGCATAAGGGAAAAAATGCCCTCATGGAATTACCCTTAAAGATTCAAAACATAGCTGAAAATATACATTTTTAAAAAATTATTGATCATCCAAGCTATTTATATAACACAGCGAGGTAGCATGTCTTAGTATGTGAAGAATTTCTAGCCATCCAAAATGTACCTTACATAAAATGTCCAAGATTATTATTTTGCTCCTGAACAAAGAGGAAAAGAATTAGAATATAACTTGAATTGTATTTCCATCTTTCTCTCAGGCCTAGAGAATAAAAACATCTTTTTATTTTTACTTGTTATAATGTGTAGGTTGTTATAATGTGTTTAATGTGTAGGTTGAAGACAGCAAATATATCATAACTTTCAAAAGATGTCAAACTGTACTAGTTTTCCTTTCTAGTGCCATGTATGTATAAGACATACTCTGGATGTTTCAGGAAAACAAAAAGCTCACCTACCTAAGTAATACCTTCCAGGTGTTTTCCCTGTTCCCAATGGAATTTTAGGACATAGCTTTTTCACTACTACTTAACTCAAAATCAGATGAATCAATGAATGGAGATGGAAAAATGAATAAACATTTATTGAGAACTTTCCATGTGGATGCATAGTGTTCAGGATGTGGAAATGCCAACTAATGTCACAGATTTCCAGAAAATCCTTTGAGGTAGTCACTCAAATAGCTGCAAATCTCATTGATAAAGCATGGCCATATTTAAATTATTATTTAAAACTGTGAAAATGGGACCTCGAGGCTATCATTTTGAGTATTTCTCTATGAATACAAGAGAACTAACATTTCCACAGTCTCTGGGGATTGCAGGAATTTTTAATTTGTTTAGGAATGACATGATCACCAAAAGGTTTCCCTATTTCACTCTCCATGTTTTTTGTGATCAAAAACAAATATTTTATATAGGTATTTTGTATAAAAACCTAATATACCATGCAGTTGATAGAAAATTCAACAAACAAAAAATTATACTTTAACTTAAAATTTCTAACATGACATGCTATTTATCTGTTTAATATGTTTTGCTGTGCAAAACATAAAATCAGTTTGTCACAACCTTAAAGCATTCTTTCTGGTTCTGAAAGCTCCAGAATAAATTGCCATTCTTTGACTTTCTCAAGCATGAAAATGAAAACTGGATTTTTTTCTTGGAAAAGATGAATTACCCTAGCTTGACAGAGGATAATTAGCATACCCAATGCAAGTGAAGAGAATGGGTTGACAAGCACAAAGAAGACTAAGAAAACATGGGCACATTTTACATGTGTCTTAATACGTAAATGATTAAAAACATTACTATATATGTTAATTGCCACCAACTTCAACATAGCCTTATTGGAAGACAATATTAAGTTGTAGAAAACAGTACATCTTTATTTGTCTATTCTATAAACAAGTTTAATTGGAATCTAAAAACAGCAAGGGACAAAAGCTTAGTTCATTAGGGACCAACTAACTGTAAAGGGCAGATAAAAACCTTTTGTCTGATACAGATGTACCTCCCAAGCACCATCAGAGAGCACCAGGCAGCACACTAATCAGTAATAAGAGGTGTTCTCATTATTAAGCTTAAAAAGCATAAACCAGGTCACCACAAGCTTTGAAGGTACTGATCATCAATTATTTCGCTAATTGTTTGTTCTGTTTGCATGTCTCAGGGTAAAAGGAAAAGTCACTGAAGCGAAAAAGAGACACCAATAATTGCTACCTCAGTGACAGTTGGTTTTTAGTATCTCATTATTTATGATTTGTTTTGTTGTGCATATGTGACTTTAAGTCTACTGTATTAATGTATATCCAAGAAGCCTACTGTGTAACACTTGCAAAAAAATTACACAAATTAATCAGCAAGCCCAGGCACAGAATCTGCCCTGCAAAGTCTTGCAAAACTGTTACAATGTGTGTGTGTGTGTGTGTGTGAGAGAGAGAGAGAGAGAGAGAGAGAGAGAGAGAGAGAAAGAGAGAGAGGGGAGAGAGAGAGAGAGAGAGAGAGAGAGAGAGAGAGAAAGAGAGAGAGGGGGGGGGGGGGGGGGGGGGGGAAGAGAGAGAGAGAGAGAATTCAACAATCCTCACTTATACTCATGGTACATCGAACATCTCCTGTTGGGGAAGTGCTATGAAACTTATTGTAACATAAAATGCCAAACTTTCTCTGGCCGTTGCCATTTTGTTTTCAAGTATCACAACTTTCAGACTGTCCTAGAAAGTGAATTAAACCTCCTTAAAGAACAACAACTTCAGGTTAACATGAGGGAATGAAGCTCAAATGTCATGGAATTCCAGAATAAGACTGAATTTTCTCAGTCCTAACTATGAAGATAAGAAGTGTGTTAGGATGAAGGCATCACTTGCTAGAGCTTTGCAGGGGAGGGGACATCAGTTCACAAAGAACCTTCTTCTGGCCATCTTTAAGCTATAAGGTCACACTTCTATTTTATTCTTCCTCATTAATGTTCCATTACCATATTAAATATTACCTGAAACTGAAGGCTATATTACTAATTATTAATCTAAAAAACAGCAAATTCTCTAATAAAGCATATTTTAAATGTGTGTACAGAGCTGTACACAGACTTTTTAAAGGTTGAAGAAACTGATGGAAGTGTCTATATATTTAGTATACCAAAGAAATTACTATTTTGTTTACATCAGACTTCCAAAAAGTCATGAAAAAAAAAACCTTTCTTTGTAGAAGAGAACTTCCACTTCCTGTCCCCTTTCCCCCCCTGACTTAAGGTTGCAAAAAGTACAAAACTGATAGGGTTTTGCAGAGCTAATTTCTTTACGATATCAGTTGAAGTACTTAGATTCTTAGTAAAGACCACTAGTTAGTCTCTGTCCACAAAAAATAAAAGTAAATAAGTACTATTAAACTAATCGTTAGTCATTTCTAATAACTGGACAAAGCCTGTGCCATTCACATTAGAATCAACTTTCTCTGAGGAAATTGTGCTGGCAGGAATACATGAATATGAGAACATTTCTTCTTCCAAAGGAAGTAAAGCCCAATTCTCCTTCTAAACAGAAAAAAAAAAGAAAAGAAAAGAAAGAAAGAAAGAAAAGAAAAAGAGGTAATTAAAAGATACCAAGTTTTCTTGTAAAATTAACATGAGAAAACGAATTGTTTAAGTATTTTGTAGGAGAATAGATTTCAGGTAACTGCACCTGTACTGTGGGAAATTACTCTTCAATTATACACGTAATTAGAGTTGTTGTTTAACTGTTATGAAAAACCTGCAGTGTGCTAGACGGTGCACAAAGCTCACGTAAAAATTCTGTCATTGGAGGTAGGTAAGTAAAGATGATTTGAGATAGAAAGCAGAATAAAAGAGAAATCTCCTGGAAAACAGGTATTTGTAAAGTACTTAAATGATACACAGTGAGAAACTATTCAAACATATTTGTTGATCAATTATAATATATCTAGAATGGTAATAAGATTACTGAGATTTATATTGCATTAAAATCCCCTTATTAAAAATCACTTATGCACTGGTGCTAAGTTATAATATACAGTCATTAATGGTCAGTATATCACCTTAAGTTTGGAGTTTTGGATTCTGCTCAGGCTAATTTTAAAATTCATTTTTATGAGACCAAAGTAAAGGTCTTAAGGCATCTTCTGCACATAAATATGTAAAGGGAGTGTTTACCTAGTAGTTTTTAGATACTGCTAGTGGTAAACTCTTTACCCCTAACACTTAGGTTTCAAATGATCTAACTGACAATGAATATTTATGACTCAGGCAAAGATAGCTTGTGCTTCCACTTCAGTTATCACTAACTTGCCTCCTCAGTGGGATGGATCAACACAGTTTAGGAACATTTGATTTTTGTTAGACATAACATTTCTCCTTGATAGTACAGACTGTCTTAAAATCATAATTATGACTAAAAAAGTAACTTTCATAAAATATGATTAAGGTCATCAGGTCACAATATCCATATTCCATGAACTCTCTAAGAGAGGAGCCCAGGCAAGAATGTCCCCTTCCATCTTGTTTCTGTCATCATCATCCTCAAAAATAATAAAATGGATATATCAAGAAATTTCTAGATAACTGCTATAACAGATATAGAACTGAACACAATTAAGTTTGGTTTAGTATTTGTTAGTTTAAAAATAAAATAATCAAATCATGACTATTAGTACCAATTGACAAAATCTAGGCCCTTTTAACTTTGGTGTGTTTCTTTCACTCATACTACTCTCAGATGAATTGTCAACTACATATTTGTTTCTGGGAAGATCCTTTTAAATTTCTCTCCCCTTCATAGTATCAGTGACTGAGTGACAACAAGCACCACGAGTTTCCATTTGTAAGTAGCAGATGCTATTAATTGTTGACACTGATGTGAAACCCACATTTACGCTATCTTATTTTGTCTCATAACTGAGGTGCCTGTATTTTCTGCCTTCATTTTATAGCCTTCCAGTGAGATAGGAAGCACAATTTAAAATCGTCACCTCTCTCAGGACTGATTGTGCCTTATACCTCCCATTGAAGTCAATAGGTGCTTTGTGTGCACCCAGACTAGACTCATAATGAGCAGGGTTGATGAGAACCCAGCTTTCCAATGATGACTAGTGCTGAGTCTTCAAGGTCATTCATCATTTTCATCTGAGAAGGGTGACCCTTTATTTTCTCTCTCTTCTCAGATAGGTACACAATTAAAGGAAGAATTATTCCTCACAGTGGCAATCACTTTATTAACAAAGGGCACGTCGAGCCCCCATCTCCTCTCATTGCCAGATGGTCTGTGTGCCCAAGCAAGTGAAGGCAGCCTCAATGAATATCTTAGTTTTTGCCTCAGAACTGCTGGCTCTGTTACTTTTCTGCTGGCAAAAAGTGAAAGAAAATCCTCCTTACAAGTTTGTGCTGTATCATTTTATTATTTCTGTAAACTCTGAGTCAATAAAAACAAAACTGATACCTCTTTTAAGTTGTCTGTCCAATAATCGGGTTCAAACTAACATTTTTAAATGCTAAAAATCCAAGATTATGAGCCCATAATTAAAATTGTCTCCAATAGCCTGGACTGAATAGGAATTATGATGAAGAAAAAGCTTTCAACCCAAACAGCATGCTTCTTGTCAACTTCATCAAACATACCCAAATAGCACAATGCTTATAGAAATTTGTAAGCTGAATTTAATAGAATTCCTTGCTTCTCACAATATCATTAAACCTAATACTAATGAAAATCTCGTTGTGTACTAAACATAATTAAACTCAAAGGTGTTCTTGATCATACTTGTGGACAAAATTTCCCCACCCCCAACACCCACTCCCCACCCTCCCACCCAAGAGCATAGCATTCTTTTTCTAGGCAGCAATATATAAAAAAGAAAGAAAGTATCTTGTGAGAAAGAGGGTACTGAAAATCAACAAAAGATATTGTCTTTCCTAGTAAGGATAGGCTAGGCTATGCTATAGTAACCAACAACCACAGAACTCAGAGATCATATGGTAAAAGTTTACATTTATACCTTTTATGTGGGTTGTATTGCTCTCTTTAACAGCTGTTCTCCAAGAGATGACTCAGTGATCTGAGCCGCCTCCACCTTATAGTTATGCCATCTGAAACTTTTGCCTTCCAAGGTCACCATAGGAAGGAAAGAGAGAAGTGAAACTGGCACAGGAGCTCTTAAATGACCAGCGATAACATATATACCTTACACTCAGTAGCCATTGGCTACAACTAGTCACATGATGCCAACCTCACAGAAAAGGAGGATAGATAACGCAGGGAGCATGTGGCTATCTGATGACCACTAACTCTACCACATTTTCTAAACAACAAAGAGAAAGAGATGAGCTAAAATTAAGAGAAACACTGATGGTACTGGTTAGGATGGTGCTGATGCCAACATGCCCCCCTAATACACTGTGCTGAGGTGAGGTTTGTTATGATGGAAAACAAGGACACAAAGCAAACAACCAACCCAAAACCCCAGACATGGTCCCTCTCCTCATGGAGCATCTTAGCATAGTATCTTTGGAGAAGTCTTTAGCTTCTCTAAGTCTTATTCTTCCTATATGCAGTACAAAGATAATATATCTTCCAGTGGCATAACTCTGAGGAACAAAGAACAATGTGGTAAGAATTAAATGAGGTAACATATGTTAAACATATAAAAGAATGCCTCACACACTTTAGGTACTTAATAAATGTTATTTCTCTCTCCCAAAGAACTATATAAATATATTATTTATAGCTAATAATATCTTCCTGGTAGAATGTGCAGGGCAGTAATTAAGAGAATGGGCTTTGGAGTCTAATATTCTTGATTTAATGCGAGCTGAGCCACTTACTTCTGTACTTTTCTGTGCATCCCCTCCACACACACTACACAGCAGAAGCAACTAAGCTTATTCCTGTCCTAAGTTTTGTCACTGACATAAATCAAATATTTGAGAAAATTCGATAATACCGAAAAGTGTAGTTCAGAGGATCATCAGCAAGTCAACACTAGAACCAGTCTCAATGTACCTTTCCATCCCAGTACTGTAAATTATCATGGTTCCTCCAATCCTGTCAGCCCCAATCTGGTCTGATCCAAGTTAGCCTCAGCTATAAACCAGAGAATGTTTGCTCTTCTTTAAGTCTAAGACCAAGAAGCATAGATAATATCTAGCCTTGTCATCTTCAGCTCCCAAAAGGTGGCTACTAGTAGTACAATTATGCCTTTAGCATGCCCAACTGCTCACACAGGCCCCAAAATATGACAGTGAGTTTACAGAGACAGAGAGCAGTTTTTTTATAAATGCTACCTAATTCTATCTGAAGGAAAGGGAAGATCCTGGAGTAAAAGTCTTGGCCTTGGCACAGATGAATTTAAGATGCAGATTATATATAAAAAGAAATGACAAAGTATAAGAGGCAGAGACTTTAACAGAGTGTTTTGGTTTTAACTTGTACTGAAGGAAGCAAAAATAATGACACCTACAGGTGAAATAATCATGTTTGTATACTTTCATTGTTTGTATTTCTCCCTATATCATTTTCTTTAAAAGAGACAAAAAAAAATGAAACTATGTTATATCTGTGTGTTCCGTTTAGAAAAATATTTAGTAGGATATCTTGTAGCCTAACTTGTACAGTTTCTTTGAAGTTTTCTCTTTTTTGCTGTTATTTAAATTTTTATGTCTTAATCCCATTTGGACTATAAATCTACTGAGAAATGGAAAAGTTTCTAATACTTCTCATCTTAGTGTCAAAGAGAACGGACTTTGTCAATAGACAGATCTGAGTTTCAGTCCAGACTCCACAACATATGTAACCCTAGGTAAATTATTTAACTCTCTGAACCTTTGTTTGATCATCTGTTCAAAGAACAATAATAATGAATAATAATACCTTTATACTAGATTGAATAAGATTCCCCAAAGATTCATTTCCTTCCCCAAACCTCAGAATGTGACCTTATTTGGATATAGGGCTGTTGCAAATATAATTAATTTGGATGAGATTGTACTGAATTAGGGTGGACCCTTAATATTACTAGAGTCTTAATAAGAAAGGGGAACATCATGTGAAGACAGGCACAGAGGGAAGAAGGCGATGTGATAACAGAGAGAGAAATTGGAATTATAAAGTTGCAAGCCAAGAACCTGGCAACCATTGGAAGCTAAGAGAGAGGCATGGAAGGAACCAACCCCTCTCACATCCTGATTTTGTAATTCTGTCCTGAACTGTGAAAATAAAATCCTGTTGTTTTAGCCAACTCAGTTGTGGTAATTTTATACAGCAGCCCTAGGAAAATAATACAACTTACTTCACAAAATGCCTATAAATTTTAGTTGAAATAATTTATGTAAAGTACTTACCATGGTGCCTAGCACATAGTAATCACACAATAAATGTTAGCTCTCAAATATTTACTGATTAAGAGAATGAGAGAGTATATACAGAATATACCAGCACGCTGTCCTTATCTTCATTTAGATATTTTAATAGAGAGAGAATAGGCAGTTGGAATCCTTCCTTTCTACTCTTCAAGAGTAGAATGAAGCATATAACTACCAAAGCATTCAAAACGATTGGGTTGGAGTTCCTGGGTTTTCTATAGTGGTCAGTTTAAAGAATGAGGGCACAATGACCCTACAGAGATAAAAGTATTGAAATTTTTTAAAAGTCATTGAATCAGAAGGTTACAAAGCTGGGAAAACATAGGACATATAAAATCTTGAGACAGGAACTATATCACCATGGATAAATTGTTGGGGAAACAAAAAAGTGAAACTAAATCTGAACAGTTAAATGACAGAAGCAGATTCAGGATGGCAGGCCACAGCAAGAAGACTAGAAGCAAAAGCATAGACTTCAGTGAACAAGGACTTTATTGGATAGATTTTATTTATCTTGGGGTCACTTTTAAAAATATAATGCTTTCTTCATTTTATTTATGAAATCATATTTTCAGAAATAGGAATATTTGAAAATACAGAGTAGCACAAAATTAAGAAGCACCCATAATACTCTGAGGCAGAAGCTATTTACAGTCCAGGAATTAAATTCCCTAAACACAAGAGCCTGGTCTCTCTTGTTCACTGAGCTTCCCTGTGCGTGGCAGAGGGCTTGGCAGATAAGAGCTATGCAATAAATATTCATTAAATGACAAAATGAGTTCAGTTAGATATATTGTCTTCTTTAGTTTTTCCAGAATTAAAATTGGGATTATGCTGTTGATCCCAAACTCCAGCCTCATAGTTTAATTGTTTCCTTATTTTCAGATTTAATCAATATAGTCACTGCATGCACTGGGAAAGTTATTTCAACACTAGTTTGATGGACACTCAAATACTACTTCATCAAATTTTATTGTGTATTAAATGATATTGTGTATTAAATCAATTTTTCTAGAGCCAAATTCCTCTAATTGCAAACTATCTTGTAAATTTGTCCTATTTTCTTACCTTCTTTTTGGTGCTACCTATGATTCACTCCGTGTAATAATTCTCCAAAGCACTTGACAAACTGTTACATAGTACATGTATTTCTCTTCCATTTTAGGTTGAAATTTACACTTGAAAATAAGTTGTTTCCCTGACCAAAAACTAAGGAAAAAAGTAAAGAAAAAAGTTCAGGTATTCTAACAATAATACAAACCTACAACAGAAATCACCAATGCAAAACTATAGATTAACAATATGTAAATCAGTCTCAGGTTGGTTGTTCTAACATATACTAATAAATGAATCCAGTTATTTAGAGGAGAAATTTTTTTGAAAAGATATGAAGGCAATGATTTTCATGAAGTGCTGCAGGTGTTTCTCATGAAAAGAAAGCAAATCAGAAAATAAATCCCCTTGAGAGAAGTTGGGTGCCTCAAACACTGAAGGAGAAAGCATGAAACTAAATTAAAACATTAGTTCTAACATAATTCGGTTTATTTTGTATTCTAAATTTTACCTCCTTTAGGCAATGATACATACTTTTATCCAAGGCTCAAAGAAAAACTGTGAAAGTTCTCAAAGATATTTCTAACATGAGCAAAATCAGAGAATGTCACGGAAAATTATACCCTTTCGAGATGAAGCATTTGCAGAGGACTGGGTTATGTACTTGAACTAAATGAAACCAAAGGCTTGAAGGCTTGAATTTCTCTCACTATTTTTTGTAAGAAAATAATTTCATTTTACATAACTCAGACAAGTGGGATTTGATAGTTAATAATGTGAGGCTACATTGTCCTCTGTCTACATTTGTTGCAAACTTCTTCTTTGTCATTTTAGGATGTTTATCAATTCTACTAAAAGACTTAATCATATAACATAATGCAAAATATTTTACATCAATATAGAATGAGATGTAGTCCCTGACATTTATAAAAATCATTCGAACTTTTTTTGAGGCAAGTAGTCAACAATATCACCTCAATGAAAAAAGGTGAAATAACTAAATAATAGGAAAATTAAGCTTGAAGTAGTTGCTGTTGTCACTATTAAATTTTATCTTTAATTAAAACAAATTACTTAAGGAATTAATGATTATAACCTTTTTAAAAATATATATATGATATTCAAGTAAAATTGATAAAATTCCATCACCTAGCGATAGGAATTGTTACATTTTCACATTTTTCCCTTTAGAATAAATACACACATGCATGTGTGTGTGTTTTTTAATCAAAAATAAGATGACATATTACATATCATTCTATAACTCAAATATACTTTCTTTAAAAATTATATATGTAGATAGAGAATACTTTTATGGCAAAATCTGAGATCTACATCATTTTAATGATAGTATAGTATTCTAAAAAATGGCTGTAGCATAATTTAACCAGTCCTATGTTGCTAGATATTCAGGGAATTTCCATGATTTTGTTATTACAAACAATGCTGTGATAAATATCATTATACTATAGATCTTTGTGCACCCAATTTTTTCCCTCTTCCTAAAGTAGAGCTATTGTGTCAAATGGATTATCTTAGAGTGTTTGATACTACTGCCAAATTGCACCCCAGAAAGATGGTATCCATTCTTATTCCTACTAAAAGTATAAGAGTATTTATAGTCTCCCATTTACATCAGTTCAGATCTTTCCTTTTTAATTCTTGGCAATCTGATAATGATAGAATGGTATCTCACTTTAAATAAGTAGCAAGTTAAAAATGCATATGTATTTTTGAAAAACCCTAAATCAACCACTAAAAGAACAAAACAAGTCAATAAAAGAGCTAAAATGGAATCATAAAAAATAATCTAAAAGAAAATAGAAGAGAAAAAAGCCAGCAGAAAATAAAGAGCAAGATGACAGACTTAAACCTAATAATATTAACAATAATATTAGATGTAAATATTTCAAATGATCCAATTAAAAGACAGAGATTGCCGGACTGCATAAAAAAGCAAGACCCAACCATATGCTGCTAACAAGAATCATGCTTTAATATAAAGACCCAAAAGGATTTAAAATAAAAGGATATAAAGTGGTGTACCATACTAAAACCAGTTTAAAAAGCTGAAGTGGTATAATTAACATAAAACAAAATATATTTCAGAGCAAGGCATATTGTTAATATAAGGATGATGAGGACAGTTATTTCAGAATGATAAAGGTGTCAATTCATCAAGATTACATAAAAATCCTAAAGGTTTATTAACCTAATAATGGGGCTTCAAAATACATGAGGCAGAAAATGATAAAACTGAAAGAGGAAAAAAAGACCAATCCACACATGGTCAAAGATTTCAATGCCCATTCCTCAATAAGTGATTGAATAAGTAGACAGAAAATCATTAAGGTTTATAAGACTCATAACACTATCCATTATCTTGATCTGACATTTATAGAACACTCCATATCATAACAGAAGGATACACATTAGTTTCATAGAAGATTTACAAAAACAGATTATATTCTGGGCCATAAAAAAGTTTCTTTAAACAAATATTAAGGATTCAAAACATATAAATTATGTTCTCTGACCACAATAATTGAACTTAGAAAGTCATTAACTGAAAGGCCTCTAGAAAATCTCTATATAGCTAGAAATTAAACAACAAACTTCTAAACAAACTATAGGTCAAAAATGATATCACAGGTGAAATTAAAATTTTTGAACTGAATGAAAATTAAAATAACATCAAAATTTGTGGGATTTAGCTAATGCTATGCTTAGAGGTAAATTTGTAGCACTAAACGTCTAAATTAGAAGTAAAAGAATAAGAGTCTCAAATAAATGTTTTGAGTTTCTATATTATAAATGAAAAAAAAAACAAGAAAGAATAAACGAAACCTAAAGTAAACAGAAAGAAATTAATAAAGATTAGTCTGGGAAAAAATAAACTGGAAAATAAAAAATAGAGAAATAATTTCTTTGAAAAGATCAATAAAATTGATCAATAAAATCCTTTGATCACTTATCAAGAAAAAAGACCCATATTACCAATATCAAGAATTAGAGGTGAAATCACTACACATTTCATGACAGTAGAAGCATACGAATATAATTGAAATATCAAAGTACTGTGAACAATTTTATGCCAAGAAATGCAATGATTTAGACAAATTTCTTAAAGATACAAAACACCAAAGCCTAATCAAGAAACAAACTGAATATTTCTATATCTATTCATTTAATTTGTAATCTAAAACTTCTATAAAAAAGAAAAGTCCAGACCTTGATGCCTTTACTAATGAATGCTACTAAATATTTAAATAATAAATAATACCAAGTCTACATAAACTCTTACATATTCATGTAGAAATGAAAAGAGAGAATGCTTCCTAACTCAGACTATGAAGGCAGCATCCTTGTGATTCCAAAACCAAATGAAAACATTATAAGAAAAGAAAATTACAGACCAATATTCCTCATGAACATAGATGCAAAAATCTTTAAAGTATTAGTAAATCAAATCCAACAATATAATAATGCATATGACATCATGACCAGGTGTGATTTCAGAAATTCGAGATTGGTCTAACATTCAAAATCTATCACTTCAATTAAACATCGATTTAATCGATTAAAAAAGAAACACCAAATGATCATTGTAATAGAAGCAGGAAAAGCATTTGAAAAAATCCAATGTCCACTCACAATAAAACCTCTCAGCAAACTAGGAATAGAAGGGAATTTCCTTCACCTGATAAAGAGCATATACATTAAAATCGACAATTAGTGAAAAACTGACTGCTTTCTCCCCAAGACCAGGAATGAGACAGATATTTCTGCTCCACTGACTTTTATTCAGCATGGTCCTAAAGGTCCTAAACAGTGCAATGAGATATTAAAAAATAAATAAAAGCATGCAGATTGGAAATGTATAAATAAAATTATACTTATTTACAGACAATACAATTGTCTACGTAAAAATTCCTAAAACATCTTCAAAAGAGGCTACTAATAAATGAGCTTAGAAGGATTTCAGGATGCAAGGTCAATAAACAAAAGCTAATTGTATTTATTTATACCAGCAAACAACCATTGGAAATTAAAATTAAATCAATATAAAAAATACCATTTGTAATGCCACCAAAAAAAAAAAAAAATGAAATTAGACGTATATTTGACTAACCACATACAAGGCTTATACACTGAAAAGTAGAAAACATTGATAAGAGAAATTAAAGGAGACCTAAATAAATGGAGAGATAACCTATTTTTTGTTGGTTCAGAAGATTCGCTATTGCCAAGGTGTCAATTCTTCCCAAACGATCTACAGATTTAATCCAATCCTAGTAAAAATTCCGTCAGGCATTTTGGTAAAAATTATTTTACTGATTCTAAAATATATGTGGAAATGCAAAGGACCTAGAATACCCAAAAGAATTTTGATTAAAAGAAACAGTTGGAGAACTTACATAAAAGCACAGTGAGATACCACTACATACTTATTATAAATAGCTAAAGTTAAAAATAATAAATAAAACCCCCAAACGCTCACACCAAGTGTTAGCATGAATGTGGAACAACTGGAACTTTCATAGACTGCTGAAAACAGTTTCACTCAGGAAAATAGTTTGTCGGTGCCTTAAAAAGTTAAAGGCAATGTGACCTATCCATTCCACTCCAATGTATTTATCCAAGAAATGAAAACATATGTCCATGTAAGTATTTGTTCACTAATATTCAAAACAGCTTTATATAGCTCAAAAAATAAATAAATAAACCTCAAATGTCCATCAGCAAATGGTAAATAACTTGTGGTATAGCCATACAATGAAATACTACTCAGCAATAAAAAGGAATAAACTGTTGATATACACAACATGAATGAATCTTCAAATAAACATGCTGACTGACAATAAGTGAGAGCATACTCTATGATTATCTTTACATAAAATTTCATTAAATGTTGTATAATTTATAGTGACAGAAAGCAGATCACTAACCGAAGACAGGAGAGGAGAGATGAATCGATTACAAAGAAGCACAAGGAACTTCTTGAGGGTGATGGATATGTTCATTATTTTGATATGACAATGGCTTCACAGGTATGACAGGTATGTTACAACTCATCAAATTATATTCTTTAAATGTGTGCAGTTTATTATAGATCAATGTCTTAATGAAGCTGCAAAAATAAGTATAAAAGTATTTCTATGCACTTATATCAATTCATATTCATCTAGTTTTTGTCAAATACAAAATGATACCTCACTTTTTAAATTGCTTTGATAATTAAAAATAAGTATTTTTCATATATTTTTGCTACCATTTTTCTTATTTATCCCTCATGTAAGTAAATGATTCTACAATTCCTGACATGCATTTAAAAATTACCTGCTTAAGATAATAAGAAGTATGTGAAGATACATAATTTTTTCATTTTTAATGAACTTATTATAGACTCATATCCTACAAATTTAGTTAATTTTCTCAGCCCCCATAACTGTGTTTATATTGTGTTTTGTGCATGTGTGTGCCATTGCCTTAACAGGCCACACTTAAGATGATTACACAGTGGCCTCTCAGACTCTTCGAAGACACATGCAGAGAACAATAATTTTTTCTTACACAACAACTGAGAATGTCCAGAGGGATTTGGTCCAAGATGCTCACATATTAACTTTAATTTTAGGAAGTAACTGCTTTGAAGATTCATAACCAAGTCATGTTTAATAATTATCATGATTAAAAGGAAACATGGTTAAAAAGTAAAATTATCTCTGCCGTCAATTTCTTTTCAGACCTTTTCAATAATTATTAACTGGACCAGTAAAATCTTGATACTATGTTTTCTGGATAACAATGCAAATAAATAGAGAAATATGCAGTAAGAGAAGCCTAAGGGACAAGCATATACAGTTGATAAACAGTTAAAAGTAAGCTACTGAATACTTTTATTTATTTACTTATTTAGTAATTTTTTTTTTCAGTTCCAATTAACAGACGTACTTGTTTCAGGTATACAACATAGTGATCATTTATATAACATATGAACTGATCACCATGATAAATCTAGAACCTACCCATATTGTAATAACCATACATAGTTATTACAATATTATTGACTATATTCCTTATGCTATATTTTACATCTCCATGACTATTTTGTAACTACCAATGTGAACTTAATGCTCTTACGTTTTTCACCCACCCAACTCCCACTACCCTCCCATCTGGCAACCATCAGTTTCTTCTCTGTATTTAAAAGTTTGTATCTGTTTTGTTTGTTCACTTATTCTTTTCTTTAAATTCCACATATAAGTGAAATTATATGACATTTGTCTTTTTCTGTCTGACTTACTCCACTCAGCACAATACCCTCCAGGTCCACCCATGTTGTTGCTGAGAGCAAGATTTCAATCTTTTTTATGGCTGAGTAATATTCCATTGTATATATGTACCACCACTTCTTTATCCATTTCTCCACAGATGGACACCCTGGTTGCCTCCATACTTTGGCTATTGTAAACAATGCTGCACTGAACATATGGATTCACATGTTCCTTCCAAGTAGTGTTTTGGTTTTCTTCAGATAAACCCCTAGAAGTGGGGTTACTGGGTTCTTCTTTATCTCTAGTTACAGCCTTTGTTTTAAAGTCTATTTTGTTTGGTATAAGTATTGCTACCACAGCTTTTTTGGTTTCCATTTTCATGAAATAAAATATCTTTTTCCATCCCTTTACTTTTGAACTTTGTGTTTCTTTCGATCTGAAGTAAGTCTCTTGCAGGCAGCATGTGTAAGAATTTGATTTTCTTATCCATTAAAGCCTACTGCCAAGCTTGGGCTGTTTATCTATGTCTTTGATTGGAGCATTTAACCCATTTAAAAGTAATTGTTGATGCATATGTAGTTATTGCCATTGTATTATTCATTTTCTCCTTCTTCTTCAAGAAATCCTTTTAACATTTCTTAAAATACTAGTTTGGTGGTAATGAACTCTTTAGCTTTTTCTTCCCTGGGAAGCTCTTTATCTATCCTTTGATTCTAAATAATAGCATCACTGGCTAGAGTAACCTTGGTTATATGTCCTTGCTTTTCATCAGTATGAATATGTCGTGCCAATTCCTTCTGGCCAGGAAAGTTTCTGTTGAGAAATTAGTTGAGTGTCTTATAAGAGCTCCTTTGTAAGTCACTAGCTGCCTTTCTCTTGCTGCTTTTAGGAGTTTCTCTTTGTCATTTACTTCTGGCATTTTAATTATGATGTGTCTTACTGTGTGCCTCTGTGGGTTTATCTTGTTTGGGACTCTGCTCTTCCTGGGCTTGTAAGTCTATTTACTTTACCAGGTTAGGGGAGTTTTCAGTCATTATTTCTTCAAATAGATTTTCAATTCCTTGCTCTCTCTCTTCTTCTGGTAACCCAATGATGCAAATGTTGGTATGCTTGATGTTATTGCAGAGGCCCCTTAAACTACCCTAATTTTTTTAGATTCTTTTTTCTTGTTGCTGTTATCCTATCTTGTCATCTAAATGGCTGATTTGAACCTCCGATTCATCTAACTTGCTGTTGATTCCTTCTAATGTATTCTTTATTTTAGTTATTGTATTCTTTATTTCTGACTGGTTCTTTTTTGTGTGTTCTATCTCAACTTTTATGCTATCTCGTTGTTGAAGTTTTCACTGACTTCTACTCTCTCCCTAAGTTCACTGAGCATTCTTATAACCAGTGTTTTAAACTCTGCATCTGGTAGGTTACTTGTCTCCATTTTGTTTAGTTCTTTTTCTGGAGCTTTGTTCTGTTCGTTCATTTGGAATATGTTTCTTTGCCTCCCCATTTTAGCTGTCTCCCTGTGTTTATTTCTATGTATTTGGTAGGGCTCCTAAGCCTACCAGTCTTAGTAGAGTGGCCTTATGTAGTAAGTGTCTTATGGGGCTCAGTGACACCATCTCCCTGGTCACCTGAGCAGGGTGTTCCAGGTGTGTCCCTTGTGTGGGTCATATGTGCCCTCCTGTTGTAGTTGAAACTTGGTTGCTGTTTGCACATCAATGGGAGGGACTGACCATCAGGCTGATTGGTTGTGAGGACTGGCTGTGACCACAGTGGAGAAGCAGTTGTGCAGGGGTTGACCCTAGAGAGCGGATTAACTTTAGCAGAACTCTGGTGCCTAACCAGTTTGCAATTTGGGTGTGTCATCTCTGGAAGTAGACTGAGTGGTGCTTCAGCAAGGTCTGAAGCCAGACACCAATGTACTAGCTGTGGGGCCTCCTAGGAGAGGCCCTGCCAAAGGCCAAGTTTAGCCACCACTTATACCCTGCCCAGGACCACCTGGCATGAGCCATCAATCAATCTGCAGATGGCCATCACCTGTGCTAGGCTTGGAGGTGCCTGGGATAGGCCAGTTGCTGCTACTGCCAGGCTTGGGCTGCTTAGCAAGGGCTACAGGGCACATCAAGGCCAGATGCTGCTTGTTTGGGTGAAACTTTGATAAATTTTAGGGAAAATGTGCCAAGACAGGCCGTTTGTAAGGAAAATCCCTTGCAAATGGTTTGGGTGGGCCCACAAGTTGTATGGGGTGAGGTCTCTGTGAATCACCAGTTGGGGGTGAATGGTGTTAGCCAGTTTCATGGTGACTCGGATATGGTGGCTACCTGTGTCTGCACACTGACTAGGTGGAGGTCTCAACAAGCAACAATGGTACGTGCCAGCACCTCTGTCTGGGAGAAAGCTGTCCCCCTAGCCCTGGCCCTGAGGCCAGACGACTAAGTTCCTCCCTATATGTGCCTGGTACCTTCCTCCCCTCTAAGCTGTTGCCCTAGTGCTGGAGCTCAGAGTAAGGGAGTCAGCAGAAATCCATGCATAGGCCCTTTAAGAGGAACCCCTGAGACTCCAGCTGCCCTCTGTCTCACTCAGCCACAATTTCCATTGGTTTTCACAGCTAGAAGTTGTAAGGACTTCTCTTCTCAGAACTGGAACCCTGGGCTGGGGAGTCTAGTCTGGGGCTGGGACCCCTCATTCCTCAGGGGGACCTCTACAGATGAGATATATTTTCCAATTTTTAACTGCCACATATGGGTGTACAACCCACCCATTCCACCTCTCTGCCCCTCCTACCAATTTCATTGTGGTTTCTTCTGTATGTCCTTAGTTGTAGGACTTCTATTGGGCTGGATTTCAGGCAATTCTCAATAATATTTGTTCTGTAGTTTAGCTGTAATTTTGATGTGGTCATGCAAAAAGGCAAGCATGGAGTCCACCTACTCTGCCATCTTGACCAGAACTCCATACTTGTAGATGGTCTCTCAAGTGTGAATCACATTTCTCCTTACACAGAGGCCACCAATAAACATGTCTTTCTAATGTACATTCTACGTTCACACATATTTTGTTAAAGACCTATTTCAAAAAGGAACATTTAATAATTCTTAAATAAAATCATTTCATAAAAGCACACTATAGCAACGTTTTGAAAGTGAGTAGTTTTCATAGCAAGTTACATCCCTTATAATAATTATTATTAATAAAATAATGGCTACCTCTTATTGAATATCTACTATATACTAGACTATGTTAGGTACTAAATCTTCCCTAATTTCTCACAGTAGCTCATATTGTTTGCATTTTATAGATGAAGAAATTGCTCATAGTATATCATTTCCAATACTTGAGGTTTATTGTACCGTTTGTAGTGCCATGTTTCTGTCAAGAAGCTGATCCAGATGTCTTTTAATCTCAATGCATTATTGCTTTCCTTTTCCTGAGCTTGGAGAAGGGGAGGGAGGACAGAAGTTTGCCTTCGTAAATAAGTAAATAGGTAGGTGCCATTAGGCCATCAAAACAATTACACTTCATTTTAAGGAGTACTTGACAGTTTCTTATCAACAGAAAAATGTTAATATACTTTCACCTTTTTAAATACACTTGTATCATTCTATGTCTTAGAAAGCTTTCAGAATAAACTTACCCTGAATTGGTTATCAGTGAATACTTATTAAAAAGACCATAGTCTCTGCTCTCTGGCAGAGTATAATGTGAGGATGGATTTTTTTTCATTGCTGACTCACGAACAGAAATTAATGCAAGCAATCAGATAGAAAGAACATCAGGACAATGAAACTGTGTAAGAGTAGAAGAGCCAAAAGAATAAAAATGACTTTATTGGTTTATTTGTTAGTAGAAAAGTCTCACTTATTCACAATGAAGAAACAGAGCCCTAGCAATCATTATTCTGAGTTATACTCCTAATTTTGCCCAATTTTGACAGTAAACCTTTATTATTACCTTCTTAGACACTTCCAGGTTCCATGTGCTTTCTTTTAAATAGTCTTTACTAATTTTAAACAAATTCATAACCCCTCTGCTTACACACTTCTCACTCAAAAACAAATCTAAGTCAGAACAAAATATATCAACTCTGTTCATCACCAAGAGATGTGGGCTCCCATTTTTAGACTTATGAGCAAAAGAAGTCACGAGCCACTTTTTGAAACTGTATCCTTTAGCAAGACTTTCGTTGCAGGTAACTGAAAAATCCGCCTTAAAAAATTTTCAAAGATAGCACAATAGATTTTTATCCCCTCTAATTGCTTTATCTGATTAACTAAATGCTTCAATAGATCAGGGTTTCCTTCTTCCTCCTTTCCTTTCTTTCTTTATTTCTAAAATGCCCATCAGACTAATTCCAAAAGAAAACACCCTCTGCCTTAAAAGGGATTTCTCGACAAGACCGTCAGTTCTGGCTGCCACAGTGATGAGAAAGTGTAGTTTGCAAGCAGTGCGGCAACATTTAAGTTTGACCCGATACACTAACAAGTTACTTGTACCAAGATTTGAGAAAAAGAAATCAATCTTACTGCAAAAAAAGAAATTAAGAAAAATATAAAGAAAAAAAATCTAACAATTACATTTTTACCTATAGGAAAAAATTTTCAAGAGAAGTGGCAAAACTGTCTTTCCTTGAGAGCTAACCACTCACAGGGATTTACAGTCAGTCATGCCTCTGGCATTATTCCAAAATCAAGGGCAGTCTCAGACCAAATTTTTTAAATAGAATATTTTCTACAATAATTGGTCTACTTTCTGTTTGCTTTGGTATGGTTTTCTGGCCTCGGTCCTCTCCAGAAATGGATAATCAACCTCTAAAGACAGGTAACTATATTCTGCAGCTATTTGAGAGTATTTATTCCAGTTGCTTGGGGTTTTAAAAATCTGACTACCAAAAGGGGAGCCATAAGAAAACTCCCTTTCACTTTACGGCAGCCATGGCGGAAAAGCTGTGGAGATGCTTCGTTGTACCTACCACATTGTTAAAGAGGCATGTGAAAGAAACTGTGGGAATGTGAAAGAAATACTGGGTGAGAAACAGACAAAGAGAAAACCTGAAGCTGCCTATCACTTATGCCACTCGCCACCAAAGCTGTGGGTGCTGATAGCATTATTGTTTAATCTCTCCAAAGAATATGTGGGAGCAGAAAGCACAACATCCCCAAGTTGTTACTTTGTCACAACTTTACAGAATACATAAGCACTTCAGTAAATACACAGATTTTTTTGCAAACTGTAAATCATCTGTGAGCCACCACTGTTCGACTAATTACAGCAAGAAGCTGTGCTCATTAGCTGTTCTCATCTGGCTCACTGCACGACCTAAATAGTCCGTAAATGAGCCGGCAATTATTGCTGTATTACCACTACCAGCTCCGCTCACATCAAAATATCTCCACCAAATGTTACGCCTGTTGGTATTATCAGGTTAGAAATTTCATAAACATATTGAAGCAGTTAATTGGGAGATTATTTAAAAAATGTGAAAATGGAATCATCAGTGAAAGAGTTTTCATCAAACCCCAGATAGGCGGCTCCACCTATAGACAAGAACCTCAGAATGCAAGCATCTGGGAGGATACCACCGCCTGCTTCTAAACCCTGGAAAACTAGGAAAGCAAAGGAAATTTACTTGCATTAAATGGAAAGAAAGTGAACTACGCATTAAATGGAAAGAAAGTGAACTACATGTTCTTATGCCACATAAAAATGATCTCTTGACTTGGTCAAATATAACCAAAGTATATGCTCATGGGACTAAGGAATGAAAGAACTAACCAAACAGAAATGGACACTGTAATGTCAACAAAACTTCATTATTTTCAGCTCCACCATTGGACATATATAAAAAAAACTAGGATTTTTTTTTTTGGGGGGGGGGTTCAATTTATTCTTAAACAACACTTTTACATACATGCTAATGGTGAAAAAAACAACTTTGAAGTACAATTTTCTGACACTCTCAGACATTTTAGAAGAATCTATTTAAAATATCAAATTATTACTTGTATTTGTATTTATTAAAATGTTCTCTTTGAGCCTCATTCCAGTTATTGTGGATATCTGGAAGTAATACATTTTAAAAACATATCATAATTCCTATTCATATTCTACCTTCATTCAAACTTATCCAATCTCAAATGAGCAAACTTAATGATAAACTATTGTGATCACTTCTATTAAAAAAAGGCAGGCCTTTAATATTGGGGACACTTTATTTTACCTTGTTCTTGATGGTGATCACATCGGATTCATCATTGATTATGACCCTGAGAAAAGAATAAAGAAAATGCGATGTTAATGGGTGTTCTAATTCTACTGGCTTCCTCCTCCCTACCATCAAAGAGGAGATAAATATTTTTATAAATACTTTATTTGATTCTTGATTCTTGTACTAGTCACATGCATACAAGCTAGAAACTGTCTCCAATGGATTGAATATTGTTATCTACTCAGACAAGGTTGGTGTCACAATGTGGCCTATATGACACAAACTAAATGTAGAATTGGACAGGATGCAAAACAGAATCAATTACTAATGATGTGCTCCAAAGAGATGTTTTCATAATGAAGACACTACTATAACAATGACAATGATATTGAGAGGCAAGTCTTCAGATTTGCCAACTAATTGACTTCAATGGGCAAAGGTCTAGGGAAAGATCTATTATGAGCCATGGATCTCTCCCTGCAAGACAGAGGAGCCAAAACGATGCTCAGCTGTGCAGAATCAAAGATGGAGAAAAATAAATATATGGTTTTGACTGTTTTACTATCAATATTAACAAAAAAGGATTCTGCAAAGGCTACTCCTTAATGTTTAGAAAGGTATACTGGAGCCTGTGGAAAGATGGATCCTTTAGCTGTTTATAATACAGTAATCATGCCGAGAGTTATTTTAGCAAGTGTCTGCTTTCTGCCCAGTGCTGCACTTAATTCAGTGGAGGACTCACAAAACGCACATTCACCAAACACCCTTCATGAAGGTTCCTTAGCCTTGTGTGACTATGGTTACACTATAGCTCAGATGCCTAGTATTCCTAAAATCCTTTCAACTTTTCAAACACTTTTACTATGGTATTACTATCACATATTCAAGTAGATCTTTTCATTTTCTTAACACAGTGGGAAACTGAAACTCAACGTTGTTTAGTAACTGCCCAAAGTCATCGGTGGCTAATGGCAAAGTTAGTACAGGTAAGGCCTCCTAAAACTATGCTTTGTATACCTACAATACTCAGAATTTATTCACTCAACTGTTAGGAAACATCTCAAAAGCAATATTGGCTTACATTGTGACAACAGTGTATTAATAAGGCTTACTGCAATGAACTCCTCTCTACATGTCATTCAGCAGTGGAAATACACAAAGAATGATTCTCAAATTTTACTAGACAATATTGTATGATGAAAGAAACACTAGATGGTGAATCAGAAAACCTCTGAAGTAACTCCTTTAGGGAAGTGCTTTCCCAATCCTTTGGGAAATGAGAATGATTCTCAGACGGAACAGATCAGAGCCAAAGTACTTCTTCCATCTTCTGAACAGCAGAATCTCTGCCATGGAGGACATAATTGGGTATTTGCTCATTATCCTAAAGATGTGATTTGGCCTGGTTTGGTTTAAATGGGGGAAGCGAAGGATGGAAAATTGAAGTAGCTGTTCAGAACACACAGCTCAGAGGCATGTCACTATGGAGACATGTGCAGCCTATTTATGGAGGGAGAAGAGTGTAACATGAGGGAAGGATCTTTAACTTTGGTGGGAATCATGCCTTTACTGACAGGATACCGGAAACCATTCACCTTGAATATACTACTATACCTGTCTCCTTAACTGCACTTACTTCATGCATAGAAGACAGAGAAGCAAGCTGTATAAGGATTTAACCCATCAGACCAAGAAACAGTACAATCCAAATCTAAAGGACTGGAAGTTTGAGTTGTTTTCTGTAGAATCCACTTCCTTACAAGAAGTGCCAGCCAAATTAAACTTTAGCTAAGCATCTGTTTCTTTATTAGGATCAGAAATCGATTTTAACCTATTTATATCTTTAACGATTTCTCCCTTCAGTGAAATGCTGCTTTGGGGAAAAAGGCTAACCTCTCCTCAGCTAATTTAAAAGGAAAAAAATTCACCTCTGGTCAGAACAAGTTAAATTCCCAGTGGCCAGCTATGATAATGGGATAGTGTCGATCACCTCCTCAGAAACCAGAATCTGTGCACGAGGTTAGCCGGGGGCAAAAGGCTCAAGGAAAGTTTAGATTTCGGCAGAGGGTGGAGTTTTCTACTCCTACTCCCTTTAGTCCTTCCAAGGGGAAAGATCTTTCGGAGTATGAAGAGGCTCATAAACTGTAACCTTTTTCAACTGTCCTGAATTCCGTACCACTTAAGAGACAGATGAGAAGGAGGGCGGAGATAACTACGACTAAAGTCAAGAGTAAGAGGTGGTGCCAAACATCAGGAGGCTTTCTACGTGGGAGTCCACCTCTGTCAAAATGAGAGTACAGAGGACCATACCTCAGAGCGAGCTTCCCTAGCCTCCCGTCTGTACGTTGCTCAGATGAAAAGGGATGGAGGAAGGGGCGGAGCTGGGACCGCGCATCCTCTGTCAAATCACCAAACTGAATTCAGCGCACCTGCACCTGCACCTGCACCTGCACCAGGGCGAACGTGAAGAGAAGCCAAGAGTGTTATACTAATAGACGTCCCTCCACATCGAAGGAAACGTGAGGAAAGAAAAAGTGTTCCCCCTCCCAACTTTGCTCGGCTTTTCACCCTCTAAACCCATTGGGGTAACTGTTAAGCTAGTGATAAACTAGAAATGGAGCTATCCCCCAGGGGAGGAGACCCGTAGCACACTATCAGGACAAGACCATCTCCCACTTTTTCAAGAGACCACTCCTCAAGAGCAACCATTGCTCCATTCTGGACTTTCTAAGGTCAGCTTAGTTTTGCCTACAAAATGCTCTGGAATGGGTCAGAACCATGCAAAAGGTTAAAACTTCCGAGACCACGCTATTATCTATAGCCTAACTTTCACTCACTATTCTAATTCCAAATTTTTTCCAGTCACATTATGAAATCAAAGATACTCCAATAATAAAATGACAGCAATAAGAGTCCTCAAATTTTTACTTAAATTACCTTCCATTATTAATTTCAAAGGAAATTAGGAAGTTGAACACTCTTATGTATTCCACTTTTAAAGTATTCACAAAATAAATCCAATAAAATTGAAGCACGAATGAAAAATGTCTTGCTATTGAAAGTTAAATTATGAGGATGGTTCTATAGTGTAGTGGTTAGCATGTCTGCTTTACACGCAGAAGGTCCTGGGTTCGCGCTCCAGGTGGAGCCACGTCCCATACCTCCGGTGTGCCAGGCCTCTGATACGCCCAGCGAGCGCATGGGAGGAGACTCCCTGCCTTTATAGATCAAGTTCTTAAGGGGAGATGGCAACATCTGTAGGTCAGGGGTGGAAGGGGGGATTAAAAAGAAGGGGGGGAGAAAGTTAAATTACAAATATTTCAAGTTAAATTAAGGTCAGGCTTATTCTGTTTAGTTTCAGCTAGAGAGATTCTCTATTAGAAGCTTTGGTGGAGGTAGGGTTCTTTCAGTGAGCACAATAATTTCTATTGTCTAATGGATGAAGTATAGCTCCTTTTAGAACCTGTGAGTCTGAATCTATTTTTAAATCTCCGATGAGCTTCACTTTTCCAGATTCTAAAAGATTACTAAGACATACAAGACTGTAACAGCACTGGCCCTATCTTCAATGAAATTTGGAATATGAAATAATTCCCATCCTTTAAGCAGTTCTTCCAGGCAAAATAATTTTCACAAATGCTATAAGTCTTTCCAAAGGCTATAAGTCTTTCACAAATGCTATAAGTCTTTCCAAAGACTCAGTGGCATCTGAGAAAAGGCATATAGATAAAGAAAACTGTGGTTTTCATTTGGTTTTCACATATATGCCAGTCATCTATGGCAAATTTCAATGTCTGCAACTTTTAAAATTCGACATAATGGGAGAACTCTCCCACAAAGATATTAATTTTGGCATTATGTATTTGTCATATCTGGAGGACATAATTGGGGGGGTGAGGGTGACACGTATGCATGTTTTCACCACTCATAGAAAGTCGCATGAGATAATCCTGCCTTCTTGCAAAGTTTAGAAATTTGCAATAATGGTAGCCTTTGATCTCGGGTCTAATCTAAGATGTCTTTCTGAATCTGCACCTTTAGTTTCTTTATATCTTTTTTTTCCTTTGGACTCTATTTCTAGAGCTCCAGTAATGAATGGAAGACAAGCTCTATCTTGTAACACCCATAATGTCTTGTGTGTAGACAGTTCCATCCATGCCACACTGGCTTCTTCCACTACCTCTTTTTATGGAATTGTTTAGGTCAATAGTTCTTAACTAGGAATGATTTTGCTCCCAGGGGATTTTAACAATGTCTGAGACATCTTTGATTTCCACAATTTCGGATACAGGGGTATGCTAATGGAATCTAAGGCATAGAGGCCAGGGATGTTGGTAAACCATGTACAATGAACAGGATAGCCCCCGACAACAAAGAATTATTTGGCCCAAAATGTTGATAGTTCCAAGGTTGAGAAACTTTGCATTAGGTTATAAAATCTGTTTCAAGGAAAACTTTTGCCCCTCATCCTCATACTAGTTTCAGTCGAAGAAATATCTCAAAAGATTTTTGAACTGCTGATGCTATTAGGGTTTTAAAAACTTACCATCAAAACCAGCATAAACTAGAATAGAATAGATTAGGATAGAAAATATCATAATGTATTGCATGTAGTAAGGATAAGTACTGGTTTGTGAGACTTTAGTTTCAGCTTGATATTTGTATCTGTATACACTGTGTCACAATGCAAAATATGTTTTCTTGCTGTGGAACTGTGGTCAATAATATCAGAAAACACTAGCTTACAGGGCATCTTCCTCTGACTGTCTCTCTGGCTCATCAAATCAAGGAAAATATATTTTCTTATACCCACAAAATTTCCTCCTATTCCTATAATATAATAATATAACCACTTCTGGAGAAATGATGAAGACATCCTCATCTTCTCACAGCATAAATGCCCTCTCCCCTACAAAGCTTTCTATGTTCCTAGATGTTCCTTTCTAGGGGCTCCTGTATGTACATACTTTTTTCTTTACTATATCTAAAGTTATTAAATGTCTAATGTAAGTTATTAAGTATCTACTAACTTATGTATGTGTACATCCGCCCCCACTCCCGCTGCAATATCATAAGCTCCCAGAACATCAGAGTATTTCTCTTCCATGTTTTTCTAATGCTCAGCAGATATTAAATTCTAAATAAATATAAATTGAATGAATAAAGTAATGACTATTTGAAGGGCAGGACACAAATCCATAGTCAACTATTACATAAAATGGTCCCAGAAAATAAAGATTTTTTTCCCCCAGCAAATCCCCATTTATTCAAACAATTAAAAATCAGAATACTCAAATAAATTGATAATCTGAATTAAATGAGTAATTATTAATATTTCCAAGATTTTCCAATCTTAATGCAATTTTCATACTTGACTGTATAAATATATTGAACACAAGTTCTTCTTTCTCTGATGGTTAATTAATTCAACTCACCTATGTGATATTATTGATCACCTGCTGCATGGAAGGTACCATGCTGAATGTTTTACAGCAAAGAAAGCTAAACAATATCCGCCTCTCAAGGGCCTATTGTCCTCGGCTTAGTTAAATGGCTCTTATATTTTTATTTTATTTTATTTTATTTTATTTTATTTTATTTTATTATTAGTTTCAAGTACATCATACATTGGTTAGTAAGATTCCAGTTAAAAAAATTTTTCACTTATGTAAATTCTAGATAATGAGTGTTTAGTACACATTTTCACTTAAAGAAGTAAGTGGAATCAGCAAGAAACTCTTGCTTTCTCAAATGAGAAACGTCCTTTACCCATACAGCCCCAATTACCCCAGTCATCAGATTCTTGGAAAAATCAATTCCTTAAAGCTAAACAACCAAATTCAATGTAATTATTTATATTAGAATATTCAATATATCTAGTGTCACATAACAAGTCTCTATAACTTCCAGCCACTTTTTTAATCTCACAATTTCCATAGCCTGCAATATCATGAATGCTGCCAAGCTGTTGACTTTATGGGAAACCCACATCTCTCAGTTTCTTCCTTTCTTTCTCTACCTTATTCCATATCTGTAGTTAACATCTATTAACAATAAAATTGCTATGCTCGTTTCATTTTTTTCTTTCAAAAACACCCCTGAAAAAGATTGGAGTCTATAGAAGAAGTGATGAGACTGAGAGAAATAGCAGTCACCTAATAGGTAAGGAATGGTGAATCCTGCTATCTGTCTCAATGGGAAAATATTGAGTAGCTCTGCATAGCACTTCACTGAATGTTCTGGTAAAAGAGTATTTAGTAAATATGACACATACTTCTAAAAGCTTTTAACTAACTCTTTTGGGCCTTTAGGGTATGAGTCAGCAAGTCAACGTGGCTCCTACACAGTATGACACTCTTTGAGAAACAAAAAGAATCATGAAGATTCCAACGGTGACTAACAAATTTGGAGTCATTTAGAACTCTAACAACTGAACTGAAATACTACCCTAGACAATTTATCTTTCCTTTTGAATTCAAATGCTTTAGCCATGATTGATTCCACAGTATTTATATTCACCGGAAATCTTTTACCCATGCCTCCAAAGAAGAAAGGGTAGACTAAAGAACCATTTTCAAGTTCAGCCTTAGAAGTAATGTTAGTCATCATCTTTGATAAGAAACCATTTTGCTGGTAATACCACTAGCATGTAATTAAGTCTAATGTACTCCCCATACACACATAAACACACTGGGGGAAGTCTATAACCAAGGGTTCTCTCCCTCCTTTTCTCTGATTGAGGGAAAAGTGGGTTCATTTTTAAAAAGAATAAAAAAGAATAAATCTTGAGAGACACATAACAGTGATTATCACCCTGTCAGAGTTCATATTCTAGTTCTGCAGCATCATAATATGATGGGATATGTTTTGTAGGAACCATTGCCCTATAACCTTCTCTTCAGCCTGCTGAGTCAAAGGCTTTCATTGTCCAATGTGGCAGGAATGAAAAGTAAAAGGTCAGATTTTGAGTTTCTAATTTTTATAAAATTCATAGCAGAGTCAATCCTTTATATTTCTAATGTCCGCAGTTTTTGAAGAACTTTGAGAATTGGTTATTTGAGAATCAAAGTCTAAGTCCTTAAAAGAAAAAAAGGCTTAAAGATTTGCCAGAAACAACGTTTGGAAAGAAAACATATGAAGACCTGGACTCTACTATAAGACACAGAAAATTGGAGAGGCCAGGCTGGTCAGAAAAATAAAGAAATGGAGTGAGTGTTATCAAGGAGGATGCGAGAGGGCTTGGGAGGCTTAAGACATACCACATGGAAAGGAGCAGATTAGTTCTGGGAGACTTCCTGGCCTCTACCTAAAGAGAGCTCTCCATTGCTCCTACAGAGAATTGAGTTACAGCCAGTCAGTACTTACACTCCACTGTTTGTTGGGCTTGAGCATTGGCTTGGTGGCATCAGAGTAGTCAGACTTTTTATGTTGCAGTTTAGGGCTCCAAAAGACTATACGGTAGAAGCTGCCAACCCTCTAAAAGGCTGGGCCTGGAACTAGCGTAGCATTACTACTGACGCAGTCTTTTGATCAAATAGTCGCTGCCCAGCTCAGATTCAAGGGAAGAAGAAACGGATTCTACCTGTTGACAAGAGCAGTATCAAATATTTCAACCATCTTTACACCACCACACCTCCCTAAGGAGATGATGATTGAGCTGAGAGATGAATATTAAGAAGAGAGATGTGGAAATTTTCAAAGGCATATGTTCCTGAAAAATAAAATAGCATATGTAAAAATCCTTGGCTGGGAAGGTATCATTTTTAAGGAAGAGGAAGAAGGCCAGTGTGGCTGGAGCATAGTGAATAAGAGAGAGGGAGAGTAATTAAATAAAAAAAAATTTTTTAAAGGACTATTAGTTTTATTTTTTAAAAGTGTTACTTGTACATAGTTTAAAAATCCAAATTATAATTTTCCCCAATACTCTGAACTCCTGATGTCTTTAACTCTTAACTTTTTCTGTATTTTCATTTCAAAATAATCAGTTTATATTGAAAATTCTTAAAATATCTATTTTTGACATTTTCTTTGACTTCCTATCAAAAAAAATGAAGATTTAACTTTCTTAAACCATATATCTACCTATATCCCCCATCTTCTTCTAAATAATCATATAATAATTATTTATGTAACAATATATATTTATAAAATGATTATATAATAATATTTAAATTAGGATTTAGTGTTTTCAATATTATATAAATACTATTTAGAACTGATTTATATGATATACTATTTTTATGTTTACTTGGTATGTCCTTGAGGTTTTATGCAGCTTGTTTTTACTTGAGTTATTAATTGCCTACTTGTTTCATTTGCTTACTTTTCAAAGTATTGATCCTAATTTAGATCCATATTTTTTGACAGAACTATCAAATCTTTCTCATTAAAATAAAATACATTAGGTAATCTATCTTTCTTCATTTTAAAAATTATTTTCTTGGAGATATTCCTACTAAAGCTTTCTGTCTTTCCATTCCATTCAGACTGATTGTAACCTAGATATACGTCACAGCAGTAAGCATAGAACTTCCCTTTGTCATTTATTTGAAACATCTCTTACCACACTCTTTTACTGAATTTTGTTTCTTCCTTTCTTAGTTCATTACCACATTTTCAGACACTTAATTTGTTATCTGAAGAGAGTACTTAGCAGGAAAATTTTTTTAATTAAAAAACTCTTTCACTTAATTAACAATATATCCAGGATCAGAATTCAGGAACAGATGTATTTCCTCTCAAAATTCAGAAAATATTACTTTTCTTTGCACTTCCAATGTTATTGTAGAGAATATCAGTGTTATTAGAAGGCTAATTGGTATAGGATTTTTTCTTTCTTTTTGAAAACTTTTCAAATATATTTTATTCCTAGTGTTTTGAAATGTATGGCATAGTATGATATGATGCTTTTCTAAGCATTCTATTGGACTCTGGGTGAACTCTTTCTATCTGAAATATCAAGACTTTGAAGAAGTTTGGGAGAATTTTCTTGTATTAGTCTTCTGACATTTTCTTCCTATAAATTCCTTCTGTATTCTCTTTCTGGAATTTCTGTTAACAAGAAACTCAAGTCTTTGTGTTCTGGGAAATTTTCTTGTATTATTGTTTGTTTTAAAACAATTTCATTCTATCCCCTTTTCTGTATTTTCTTTCTGGAATATCGAATAATTGGACTTGGTTCTTGAATGTCTTCATATTTTTTTTCCTATTTTCCATCTCTTTGTCTTTTTATTTTACTGATTGGGCTATTTCTACAATTTTATCTTCAGTCCTTCAATTAGATGGTTTAATTTCTGCTACTCTATGAGGGGTAGAATAATGCCCCCATCCCAAAGATATCTACACTCTAATTTCTGAACCTGTGAATATGTTATGTTACATGGCAAAGAATTAAATTTGCAGATGAAATTAAGTTTGTTAATCAGCTGACTTTAAGATGTAAAGATTATCCTGAATTATCTGGGTGATCCCAATTTAATTATAAGAGGCCTATAAATGTGGAAGAGGGAGGCAGAGGAGTTAGAGTCACAGTGATGCAGTGTGATGAAGACTCACCTAGCCATTGCTGGACTTGAAGAATGAAAGAGAGCCACAAACCAAGGAATGCAGTCAGTATCTAGAAGCTAGAAGTCAAGACAACAAATTCTCCCCTAGGGAATCTGGAAAGGAATTCTGCCCTGGTAATACTTTGATTTAAGCCCAGTGAGGCCCATTTTGAACTTCAGACTTTCATAACTTTAAGACAAAAATTTGTGTTGTTTTCAGCCTCTAAACTTGTGGTAATTTGTTACAGTAGCAATAGAAAATTAATGCACTATCATATTTTTAATTTGTACAAACTTTGCCTTTTTCCTGAATATTATTATTTTTTTTTTATGTCATCCTATTCTTATTTCATGGAATAATTTATTTTCTCAGGATAGTACTATGAAGTGTGACGTTTTCTTCTGGTACATATATTATTTCTATTTTCTTTGAAATCCTTTCTTTCATTCCTTTTTCTGCTTGTTTTTGCCTTTTATATTAGAACCTTTCCTCAGAAGTCCCTGACTATAAATTTATATTTAAAAGTGAAGCACAAAAATGATGATTGGAAACTCTTTTTGTTTAGACAGGCTTACTGACTAGTGGACAGTACCATGGGTGAAGATAGAGGAACCTGGACATTTCATTGGAAGATTCCCAAATGTTAATATCTGCAATGTTTTTCCCCATTCATCAGTTCGCCAGAGATGTTTGACCCATCTTATGCATATCAAGAAGTATATCATGCCAGCAGCCAATATTCTGGCAATAAAATGGAGAACGGAGATTATGAATCGTTTTATTCAAAGTTCAAATTGTTTTTTAGGAAATCAATAACAGTTTTATCACTTTAAAATTCTGCCCCTCTGAGAGACTGAAGTCCAAATATTATCTTTCTCACAATTTGGTTGGAATAATGTGGCTTAGATGTGAGGGCCAAATGAGCTTGTTCAAATTTGATGCCCTTGTCTAGACCTTGGTCAACATACCTCAGGGAACTTACAAGTTTACAGAACAGACTAACTTACCCATGATCACTGCCTCACACAGAGGAAGAAGAAAAAAGACTAATGAATTAGATCTTCCTAATCATGAAACATTGATCAATAGTTTTAAGTCAATAGTCGGGTAATTCTTCTTCCATGGGAAAAAGTGAGACAGAGATAGATAGGACAAGATGCCAAGAATGTTACTCTAGAGAAGTCCTTCCACATGCAACCTGAAAAGAAGGAATACACATCTCTCAATGCAGATTTTCACTTAATCTACCTCATGCCTCAGCTGCACCTTGGACCAAAAGTCTCTTTAGATCGACCTTCCCATAGAAGGCATTTTCTGCTGAGATAAGAGAATCTGAGGATTTAAGTATCCATTATATAAATTTTAAAGCAATCTTCCCATTTGATATACCTGTAGTCCTGAATTTAGAAATTTAAAACTGTTAGATGTTTTTGTTTGTATGTTTGTTTTAATCATCCCCCTATTCCCTGTCATATGTAACTAGATTTCTATTTTCTCATTCTTCTAAGTTATTTAGCACCAATCCACCTGTGTCTCATCTTCTGAAGTTTTATCAACATCTCTGACTGTTGTCATATCCTTTCCCTTTGGTGTGTCTTTGAGGTTTTATGCCTTTTAAAATGTGTCTATGGACATGTTGGGCAATTTATTTTCAAGAAAAGGGGTATCTTCAATCTATCAAGTATAACTGCAATTTATTTTGTGCTCTTCTGTATTTTCCACACTTTATACAAGGAATATTCTTTACATAATCACAAAAACACCATAAATGCTACTTTTAAAAATCTCAGAAAATTGAAGTCTAGTAAAAATTTTAACTCTACCCACTGTAAATAATTTATTTTATTTATTTAAAGTCTTTTTCTAAAAATGATGTCAGGCATTTTAATCCATTTCAGCAAATTAATCCATTTGCTAATTTTTTAAAAAACTATTTTATTAAAAGGCAAATACTTTGCATAAGTATTAATGAGTTAATAGCACTTCATACATAGCACATTGCACAACTAGTTTATGAATTTAGAAGAAGTAACAATTGAGCAAATTATATAGTGAGAAAACTAATGTATGTTGAGTACTAATGTATACACATTGTTATTAGTACTTTATAGATGAGAAAATTGAGGATCGACAAGCTTCGGTAACTTACTCAAGGCTTTTTATTCTAAAACTCATATCCTTTCATTATGCCACTTATTTCTGTAGACCAGTGTCTTATTTTTTTTTTATAGGTGGTTATCTGCATAGTCAACCAGAATTAACTATAGAAAAGTGTTACGACCACTTAATACCTTAGTTTTCTGGATAAAATAGGAAACTAAAACACTATGTCTTTTTTCTTGGCTCTCATAATTGACATGAGAATGAAGGCACTAATAATAAAAGATTTTTAAAAATCAAAAAGTGCTCTAGAATAACAATTTAGCCTAATTTATTATGAAGAATTGTTCCGAGCCTACAGTGTACCATGGGTTGGGCCCAGTCCAACACAGGGAAGCCAGCAGACCTACCCGACTGATAAAAGAGCCTGCATTTTGCTAATGTACTCTAGGAACTCAGTGACTTCACTGTTCTCTCAGCTTCTGTTATTATTACTGCTTAATTTTAATGGATGAAGGGAGCATTTTGGTGTGGGTGGCTTGCTTCTTCTTTTTGTTGTTGTTAAATGTAGCAACAAACAATCAAATCAAAGGAAGAAGAGTACAAAGAAAATGGGCCGTGAATAAACAAAAAGGTCAGGACTCTAGTATTTAGTGCAATTTCTGGGGAACTATTAACTATGCCACGATTGGCAGATTTAACAGTACCTTCTGCTCTTTTTTACCAGCAACTATGCAATTATTCCAGGTGTTGTAGTGGAATGACTCTATCAAATTTTATAGGATTAATCAGCATGTAAATGTTGGCAGGCTTCAGACTCAAATCCGGACTTCAGGTGCAGCACTTAGAACAGATGGGGGTGTGGCGGGGGGTGGGCATTACTTCATTTATTTTTAAAAGGAATTTATAAATTGGCCATACTTTTGCCGTTAAAAAGAGTTCATTTCATGACATTTACCCCAAACATTCTCTTTAAAGCATACAAAAAATCACCTATGTATTAAGAGGTAAAAATGATCCCCAAATTTAGGATATGCATAAATATTACAATTCCCTATTTCTTTTTTGACATCTGGGGAAGCATTTTAAACATTACTTCTGTTGGTTATAATTCCATATGTCATAAATGGTAAGTTAAAAAGACAAAGATGGGCTCCATTACCACCATCTGTCAAATATTTCTGTATTGGTGTCAAAGAAAGGCTCAAGAGAGATTCAGGACTCTGCGTGAAGCTCATTGTCTTAACAGTTATGCGATAGTTATCGTATAATTATTCGGCATAAATTCTTCTACTCATAAACTTCCAATGGCTCCTAATTGCCTGCAACAGTGGTTTTCAAATATCCGTTCTTACCAAAAGCGATTTAAGCATTCCATCAGTTACAGCGGCTCACTATAGAGGACCACTCAGTGCACTTTAGTGATGAGGTATTGAGAGGGCAATGATGTTTCATTGCTACTCTCTCGTACCTTTGACCCAGTATTAGGCACTAGGATGCTACTCTCTCGTACCTTTGACCCAGTATTAGGCACTAGGATGAATAATTCATTCAGCAAATCAATTCTAAAAACATTTATTTTGAGTGTGTCCTATATGAAATATACTGGAGAATAATAAGAATTTCTACCTTTAAGGACAAACTAGTAGTTGAAGTGAGAAGTAAGCTTAGATATCCTTGAATTCCTTTATTCTGTGGGAACAAGGAGTCCAATACATTTTTTGAAGAAAAGACACACAAATGTAACCTGAACTGAATTTAAAGCTACAGTTTTTGTTTTATTGTTACTATGTTGCCAGTATAATAAAGGAAAAACTACTCTCATATAGTACAATGTCACAAATGTCTTCCAATATAAATTAGTTTTTTAACTGAATTCATTTATGAGATGGGAACAAGAAGCTCAAATACTAATGCCAAACAAGTAAGGGGAGAATGAGTCAAGAAAGTAGAAATAATAGAAGAGACATTTAAAATTTATCAAAATAAGAATCCTGGTTTCCCATTTTTAACTAAAAATCCAGATTTGATTTAGTAAAGAAACAAGAGCAACATAGACTGTAAACTGGAGCCTGAGAAATTGGAATCAGAAAGCCATATTAATGCATAAAGTGATGAACAGAGCATGAGCTAGCCTTGGCAATGCAGTGGAAACACGGCGACGATATGAGAACTCTGGAGCAGGACACAGTAAGCCTTGGCAATTGCTTGGGCTATGAAGAGTGACAGAGAAAACTGGGCCAGGGTATCTGGGAAGGCAGTGCTGTGGTAAACCATGACAGGAAAAGTAAATTGTATTTTTAACCTACCTAGAGAGTAAATACATTGGTACAGATTGATTATTGGATTATTTTAAACAATGACTTAAGAGGTGATCTTAAGTCTGTCAAAGTGTGTTTGGAATTATGATCATCTCATTCTAAGACTAATAACATATGGACTTGAATTTTTATTACTTGTTTCTTGTGGATTTGGCTCATTCAGATTGTGTCAGGAGGCAATGGTTATCCTTTTTATGAAAACAACTCACTGAGCCAGAACTCAGCTTTTTGACAGTCAATAATCAGAAGGCCTTTGGACCAACATAATAGATGTCAGGCACATAAAGCACTAAAAGTACAAAAGACCAGAAAAGCCAACACAATACTGAAGGAGAAAAACAAAGTCAGAGGACTGACACTACCTGCCTTCAAGACTTACAATAATCAAGATAGTGTTTTTTTGACAAAAGAATAAAAAGATCAATGGAACAGAATAGAGAGCCCCAAAATAGACTCACATCAATATAGTCAACTGATCTTTGACAAAGGAGCAGAGGCAATACAATGGAGCAAAGAAGGTCTTTTTAACAAATGTTGCTGGAACAACTAGACATACACATGCAAAAAAAAAAAAAAAAATCAGATACACCCTTCACAAAAATTAAATCAAAATGGATCACAGATCTAAACATAAAACACAAAATTATAAAACTCCTCGAAAATAACATAAGAGAAAATGTAGATGATCTTGGGTATGTCATAACTTTTTAGGTATAATGCCAGAAACACAATCCATGAGAGAAACAATCAATTCACTAAAATTTAAAATTTCTCCTCTGTGAAAGAGAATGAAAAGATAAGCCACCAACGGGGAGAAAATACTTACAAAAGAATACTTATCTGATAAAGAATTATTATCCAAAATATCAAAGAACTCTTAAAACTCAAAAAAAGAAAACAACCAGGTTAAAAAATGGGCCAAAGACCTTAACAGATACTTCAACAGAGAAGATATATGGATGGCAAACAAGCACATTAAAAGGTGCTCCACATCATATGCCATCAGGAAAATGCAGATTAAAATGAGATGCCAATACACACATAGTAGAATGGCCAAAATCCAGAACACTGACAATGTCAAATGCTAGCAATGATGTGGAACAACAAGAACTATCATCCACTGCTGGTGGATGTAAAATGCAACAGCTACTTTCAAAGATAGTTTTGTGGTTTCTCACAAAACTGACCAGATTCTTACTATGTAATCCAGCAATCATGCTCCTTTGTATTTACCCAAAGGAGTTGAAATGTATTTATTTCCACACACAAACCTACATACAATTGTTTATAGTAGCTTTATTCATAATTGCAAAACTTGGAAGTAACCAAGATATCCTTCGGTAGGTGAATAGATAAATAAATGATGGTACATACAGAAAAAGGAATATTATTCCATGCTAAAAAGAAATGGGCTATCAAGAAATGGGAAAACATGGCGGAAACAAGTGCATATTACTACGTGATAGAAACCAATCTGAAAAGGCTGTATATTGTACGATTCCAACTATATGACATTCTGGAAAAGGCAAAACTATTAAGATAGTGAAAAGATCAGTGATTGTAGGAGTTGAGGCAGAGCACAAGATTTTCAGGGCAGCAGAAATACTCTGTATAAAAGTACAACGATGGCTACATGACATTATACGTTTGCTCAAACCCACTGAATGTACAATGTCAAGAATAACCTCTAATTATACATTATGCACTTTAGGTGATTATGATGTGTCAATGTAGATTTATCAGCTGTAATAAATGTACCACTCTAGTGAGGTAAGTTAATAAGGGGGGAAGGCTATGCATGTGTGAGCGCAGGAGATATATGGGAAATCTCTGTACCTTAAACTCAGGTTTGCTTTAAAACTGCTTTATAAAACATAAAGTCTACTTTAAAAAAAAAAAAGTACTAGAAGCTTCTGCATTTAGTCAGGATTAATTTCCTTTACCAGGTACCAAGAGGGTACATAGGAGCAATTGTGGATGGACATTTATATCAGTCAGGGAAGATAAGGTTACACTGTTAAAAATCTCAATGGCTTAAGACAATAAAAATGTATTTCTCACATCATATTTCCATTATGGGTTGACAGATTGACTGCTTCTCACATTTACTCAAGACTCAGTTGAAGAGCATTTATCTAGACACGGGCTTTCTGGATCATCACAGTAGGGAAAAAGAGATGATAAAATGCATACGGACTTTTAAAATATCCACCTGGAAGTGGTATATATCACTTCTCTTCACATTGCTATGGTCAAGGCAAGTCTGACGACCACACTTAGTTCGAGAGATTAGGGAAGTATAATCCTACCATGTATCTAGAAAAGAGAAGATCAGGAAACATTCAAGGAGCTAACATTCAGCTGGTATGAGATAATGCTGTAGAAGCAGCATCATACTGGATGTACAACATACATGTAAAGCTTTAATATTATTGTACTACAAAGTATTCAATCATCTCTCAACACTTGCAGTAGTGGGCATTTCATTGTTCTGCACTCAGATAATAACCTCCCTGTTATACATTTCTACATCATGGAATGATAACTACTCCCTAAGGAGCCTTTACTGACTCCCAAAGCCCGAGCTAGATGCGCAAGGAGCTATTATAGCTATTATATACAGTCCTGCGTTTACTTCTATGTAGCACTGTCCATGCTGCTTGGTAATTGGCACGTCCAGGCAAGGACTGAGTCAAATTCTTCTTTAGCCAATCGTTGGCCAGTTCCCAGAGTGCCCTCAGTCAGACCACACTTTAAAGGCTGTTCGGTAGTCTCTTGGCCACAAGAACTACACCCCAGCTGTTGTGTCCCTTCGGCTGTAAACTCTACTTTTGGACATTGAAATAACTCTTGATATTTGATCTAATTTTTGAACAATCCTTGCTACTGAGATTGATTACAAATACATGATGCCATAAAATGCTTATACATTTTTAGGGTTTTTAAATTAAATTTATTGGAGTGACATTGGTTAATAAAATTATATAGGTTTCAAGAGCACAATTCAATAATATGTCATATGTATATTGCATCGTGTGTTCACCACCCAAAGTTAAATTTCCTTCCATCACCATCAATTTGACCTCCCTATATCTTACCCACCCTCACCACTTTTCTTCTGGTAACCACTAAACTGTTGTCAGTGTCCATGAGTCTGTTTGTTTGTCTTGTTTGGTTTGTTGCTTTCAGTTTTATATGCTACAGATTTTAGGTCTTAAAATGAGTCTCGGCTGCTATAATATAAAGAGGAAAGCAGTTAAATGATTCCATTTAAAACAGTTAGTGTTTATACTCCTATTCATTCTCTCAGTGTGTTGTATGAGTTTTAGATATCTTGCTAAAGGTAACAACATAGAATTTCAATGCTTGTGGGCAATATATTTTTGAAAGGTACTTTTTCAGGTTTGTGTTTTAAATGTACCTAGATACCATTTTTAAATTCCCTTAGAGTAATTATACTGTCTTACACTCCATATAGGCTACATTTAAAAATAATGGTTCTATAATTTTGAGAAGAGAGATGATGGTTTTTATGTTAAAAAACAAAACAACAAAACAAAAAACCTTCTTGCCTCATTTAAACGGCATTTGCTTTGCTATATCAGATTGATCCAGGCATGGCAGCAAATCCAGGATTTGACTGTGCTTGAAAAGACATATCGAAATTCCAGAACACAGCAGAAAAATTTCCAAAGCCTTTCTAATTTCAACTGAAACTAAATTATTCATTTCTCCTTCTTCGAGCTTTCCTATCTTTGGACTACAAAGCCCTACTTAATTCTCAGAGAGTAACTCTCAGTTAATTAGTTAACTAACTGGAGCCCACAGGTAAAGTCCCTCTTAACAAGCATATAAAAACAAAGGTTGTGCATAGCAGAGAGTCAGAAGAGCAGCGCTTTGTTAATATGTCACAAGAAATAATATTCCTTAATGTGTACTTTTCCTGGTCTTTCAAGTCTGATGGTCACTATGAAATAGCTGATTGTGTCCCTTTGCCTCTTGGGAGAGGCCAGTGAGAAGTGATCGGGCTATCAGTTTAATTCAGCATCAAGTGAACAGCCATGAAGTAGTTTGACTTTTCCTTACCTTTTCCTCCACTTCTTTACTCCCCTTCTACTTTTTCCCAAATCAGCTAAGTTTCTCAAAAGGATTTTTTAAAAAACTTATTTATTTATTTAAACAAGTGTCTCTTCTTCCTTTCTTTTCCAGGTCTAGGAAAAGATCATCAACTTTCCAGCAAAAGCCTGGTATCTAGGTGTCCAGCCATTGTCCAAAGTATATTCTCCTTCCTTCGCCAAATGGAAGGATGAGACCCACAAGTAAAACTTGAGAAAGGCTTTTCATTAACATAACCATGACTGCACTGGAAAATGTCCTTCTTATCACGCTGCTCAAAGGCATCATCCCATCCATCAGAGAGACAGGCTTCAGATTTCTAGTAGACTTTTACCTTATGTCAATCGAGTTTCATAAACAATTGTTTCCTCACAGACAAGACTCTTGTACCTAAACTTTTCTAAACTGAGAGGGAGATACATCCATATAAAAAGCAACATAGGGGCTCTGGCCATAGATACAAGCCATACCCCCCTGAGCAAAGAGCCATCCAGCTGAGAGATGGTAACCACTTGACTCAAAGCAACATGAGTTATTTCTGCTTCCTGGTATTAAGTGACTATGGGATGAGACCACATTTCCTTCCACTTCTATTGTTCAGCTGAACTTCCCACCTAGAATGTACCTTTCCTCCCTCCATTCTACGTGGTCAATCTACCTAATCAGTGTAAAAAGCCAACCTGAAGTCTTTCCTGATTGGCTACTCAAGGGCAGAGATCATGCCTTGTATTTCTTCCTCCCCACCTCTGCCCATCGTGGTACCTAACATACCATGATGTACACTGGAGTTGATTTAGAATTGTTTTCAAAATATGCAGAAGTGCAGGGGGTGGGGAGAGAAACTCAAATATTTCTATTATAGACTTTTAAAAAGAATACATATATTAAAGATAAAAGTTTTTAAATATAAATTTTGGACTATTTCCCCCTAAAATCTAACTCCTACCAATATTTAACCAGGCCCTTCTTTTCCAGCAATGCTGCACATGTATAATAGTTTCTGTAAACATTAGCTTATATCTCAAAAACAAATTGTGATAATTTTAAAAGAAAGTGGAATGAGAACTCTGCCAGAAAAGCCTAAACCAGATTTAAAACTGAGTTACATATTTCTTTTACTCAGTGCTACATCCTCTTTATAATCCTTATAATCATGGCCTTCACACATCTTCTAAGATCTTCTAAGATATTTTGCAATATCAGTGCATGTGATATTTTTTATCAACCACCACCTGTATATCAGGAGATAATTCCAGAAATCTTTGCAAAGCTCTTTAAGCAAAAAAAAAAAATACCATTCTTTCTGTGGAATGTAGAATATAAAATGTAGAATATAAAAAGGGCACCATGTCATATAAGCTTGGGAAAACTTGGGTTAAATAAAGTTAAACAAGTTACTTTACTGAAGAACTTTTTGAATTTTCAGTATGTGAAAGTGCAGTGTGAGTCACCAAGAGGAGGACATAAAATACAGAATTCTCCAACATCTCATAGCACCACTCAAGGAGCATCTTTGAGGGTCAGGAAAATGTACCTGTATGAGACTAGAAAGTCTCTGCCCAGTGTCCTTTTAGGACAGCCAATGTGGTCATAGTTCAAATTTGTTGCACACCAAAATAGTTACTGCAAAAACTGTATTCGCCTAGAGGAATTTTCCATTCTCCTTGGATAATGTGACTGCTTTAACCTTATAAACCTTAGTGACAATTAATGTTCAACTCTAACTACTTGAATAACACTGAAAAAATTTCTGGTGAACAGAGCATTCAATTTTCTCTTCCTCATCATCTCCCTCATCCACCTATTCTTTCATTCTCTTCAAATTAAAGATGAAGGGAAGAATAAGCCATGCAAATGTGCCTTGTATAGTCCTGACAAAGATAAATATGAACAAAGAGTTTAGAAGCAGGTTCATTTGAAGTTCATGGCAGAGGTTTATTCATGGACCCAAAGGTTTCAGACTTTGAACATTGGAATCTTTAAAGTTCCACCTTCTTCAGATTTTTATTCCTATTCTCCCAAAGCAAATTAGACTTTTATATTCTATATAAGTTATCAGATAACCTTTAATTTTCTCACAAGACTGCAGTATCTAATGTTTCAATATTCTTAAGAATAAAATAAGAAAAATATAATAAAGGAAACTTCCTCCCTTTTGATATAACCTAAGAGGGATGTGAAATACACTTATTGCAAGCATTGGTAAGGATTGTTCATCAAATCAGTAAAAATATTTATGACAATAAACTTAGAGGAAAATTCTTTAAACTGTCAAGCCACAATATCTTGGGTTGATGCATCAAAAGCCTGTTGGAAACAAAAGTTTAGATTTGGAGTGGCATGTGGATACCTGTTTTTCTCAGCAAAATAATTCAGCCATTGTAATTATTTTTAACAGAATTGGGCTTCACACTGTGGGATAATGAGCTGGAAAATGTATTTGTTTTAAATAAAGGCATTTTCACACTACAAGAACACACAAACATCTACGAAACCCAAATGCGTCCGTCCAGCGTGCCTGGTAAAAGAGCCAATTTGATGTTATTTCCAACTGTGTAGAAATAATTTGCTACAAATTCAGGCTACAATGCAAACAGGTGCTTCTTGAAAGAAACCCCATGAGTCTGGAATTGCTAAGGGCTGGGACAGCTGGGAAACATGAAGATGTTCTCTTTTAAGTGGAACCCAAGCCTCTGGGGCCTATTTGGGTCCTGACTCCAAGCATTACCTTTAGGTTGGTCATCCGTGACCACAGGACCAGCTGGCCCCTCAAATTACCCTTCAGACTTCACCAGAGCTGTGGATTTGTACTAACAACACTAAGAAATCACATGTTACACTGAGAAAATGCGAGAAGGTGATTCCCAAACAAGCCCCAGGAGGGCACTTATATAAGGGATGTCAGATGCAATAACCTTCACCCTAAATGCCAACAACCTCACCCTTTGAATCAAATAAAGAGACAAAGGCAAAACTAAGGGAGAGATGGGCGGAATGGACAGCTAGAAAAATACAGATGGAGCTATTGTAAAGAGAAGGGAACAGGGGAGCTGGGGAATCATAACACTGGATCAGTGAGTTGAATTATGCAGCAAGAACATATGGTAAAAAGAACACAGTTCAAAGAAAGGAATTAGAAATTACTTTAGATTTTGAAGGGAAATTTTCAGGAGTGCAAAAGTAATCTAAGCATATAACATTTAGACATATTATGTAGAAGTGGGTGCTTAATAAATCTCACTCGGTGTTGATGATTCTTGCTTGGATCTAAATGCATTATCAGTATTCGTTAACAGAGTTCATTGTTAGATCTTACTGGGTTGGCAACAAGTTTGATGATTTCAAAACTTCTTTCTTGCGGATTTGGTTTTAAGATTCTGCTCTAATGACTTCAATGTGTGTTGGGGGGGTAGGTTTTCTCCACACCTCCAAGCAATGCTCCTATACCAGCTGAGTGTCCTACGATTCTACTCAATTTTGATACTGCCTACCTGGAGATAGCATCGAATCCCACAGGTTAAGGACTCGGTCTTATAAGATTGCCACCCCGCTTCAGATACCAATCACAAGTCTAGGTTGTCACCTGTGTTTCTAACCGATAGGCTGTAGATTGTAAGTTCCAATGACCCCCCCGCTGTGTTTGATTAATTTCCTAGAGTGGCTCACAGAACTCAGGGAAAATTTTACTTACTAAATTAGTGGTTTATCATAAAAGGATATAACTCAAAAATAGCCAGAAAAGAGATGCATGGGTCAAGGTACATGGGAAAGGTCATTGAACTTCATTCTGTGCTCCAGGGCATCATTCTCCCCACACCTCCATGTGTTCACCAATCAAAAAGCTCTCAGAAAAAAACAGTCCTTTTGGGGTTTTATGGAGCTTTCATTACATAGGCACAATTGATTAAAGCATTGGCCATTGGCAAGTGAACTCAATCTCCAGCCCCTCTCCCCTCCCTTGAAAGTTCCAGCCTTCTAATCACAGGGTTGGTTCCTCCAGCAATAATAGTCCAATTAGGTCACCTAGGGGCATTACAAAAGTCATCTTTGCTAACATAACAAAAGACACCTTTATCGCTCTCATCACGTAGTAAATTCCAAGGAGCTCTGTGCCAGAAATGATGGAAAACCAAATATTTACTTATTACAAATCACAATATCACAAATTTCCTTCTCCCAATCCTCTAAAACACCCATTTGCTACCAAAAATGGGTACCTCAACAGAAGAATCCACTCTGAAGTTTAAAAAGAATTTGCCAGAAC
>NW_011889078.1:1009178-1022097 GCF_000151845.1 Pteropus vampyrus
CACAATATCTTGGGTTGATGCATCAAAAGCCTGTTGGAAACAAAAGTTTAGATTTGGAGTGGCATGTGGATACCTGTTTTTCTCAGCAAAATAATTCAGCCATTGTAATTATTTTTAACAGAATTGGGCTTCACACTGTGGGATAATGAGCTGGAAAATGTATTTGTTTTAAATAAAGGCATTTTCACACTACAAGAACACACAAACATCTACGAAACCCAAATGCGTCCGTCCAGCGTGCCTGGTAAAAGAGCCAATTTGATGTTATTTCCAACTGTGTAGAAATAATTTGCTACAAATTCAGGCTACAATGCAAACAGGTGCTTCTTGAAAGAAACCCCATGAGTCTGGAATTGCTAAGGGCTGGGACAGCTGGGAAACATGAAGATGTTCTCTTTTAAGTGGAACCCAAGCCTCTGGGGCCTATTTGGGTCCTGACTCCAAGCATTACCTTTAGGTTGGTCATCCGTGACCACAGGACCAGCTGGCCCCTCAAATTACCCTTCAGACTTCACCAGAGCTGTGGATTTGTACTAACAACACTAAGAAATCACATGTTACACTGAGAAAATGCGAGAAGGTGATTCCCAAACAAGCCCCAGGAGGGCACTTATATAAGGGATGTCAGATGCAATAACCTTCACCCTAAATGCCAACAACCTCACCCTTTGAATCAAATAAAGAGACAAAGGCAAAACTAAGGGAGAGATGGGCGGAATGGACAGCTAGAAAAATACAGATGGAGCTATTGTAAAGAGAAGGGAACAGGGGAGCTGGGGAATCATAACACTGGATCAGTGAGTTGAATTATGCAGCAAGAACATATGGTAAAAAGAACACAGTTCAAAGAAAGGAATTAGAAATTACTTTAGATTTTGAAGGGAAATTTTCAGGAGTGCAAAAGTAATCTAAGCATATAACATTTAGACATATTATGTAGAAGTGGGTGCTTAATAAATCTCACTCGGTGTTGATGATTCTTGCTTGGATCTAAATGCATTATCAGTATTCGTTAACAGAGTTCATTGTTAGATCTTACTGGGTTGGCAACAAGTTTGATGATTTCAAAACTTCTTTCTTGCGGATTTGGTTTTAAGATTCTGCTCTAATGACTTCAATGTGTGTTGGGGGGGTAGGTTTTCTCCACACCTCCAAGCAATGCTCCTATACCAGCTGAGTGTCCTACGATTCTACTCAATTTTGATACTGCCTACCTGGAGATAGCATCGAATCCCACAGGTTAAGGACTCGGTCTTATAAGATTGCCACCCCGCTTCAGATACCAATCACAAGTCTAGGTTGTCACCTGTGTTTCTAACCGATAGGCTGTAGATTGTAAGTTCCAATGACCCCCCCGCTGTGTTTGATTAATTTCCTAGAGTGGCTCACAGAACTCAGGGAAAATTTTACTTACTAAATTAGTGGTTTATCATAAAAGGATATAACTCAAAAATAGCCAGAAAAGAGATGCATGGGTCAAGGTACATGGGAAAGGTCATTGAACTTCATTCTGTGCTCCAGGGCATCATTCTCCCCACACCTCCATGTGTTCACCAATCAAAAAGCTCTCAGAAAAAAACAGTCCTTTTGGGGTTTTATGGAGCTTTCATTACATAGGCACAATTGATTAAAGCATTGGCCATTGGCAAGTGAACTCAATCTCCAGCCCCTCTCCCCTCCCTTGAAAGTTCCAGCCTTCTAATCACAGGGTTGGTTCCTCCAGCAATAATAGTCCAATTAGGTCACCTAGGGGCATTACAAAAGTCATCTTTGCTAACATAACAAAAGACACCTTTATCGCTCTCATCACGTAGTAAATTCCAAGGAGCTCTGTGCCAGAAATGATGGAAAACCAAATATTTACTTATTACAAATCACAATATCACAAATTTCCTTCTCCCAATCCTCTAAAACACCCATTTGCTACCAAAAATGGGTACCTCAACAGAAGAATCCACTCTGAAGTTTAAAAAGAATTTGCCAGAACAAATAGAACTTGTTCAGAAGGTACCAATATGTCCCGATCTGATTCTCAGCAAGGAGTCTCCAGGTAACAAATAAAGAAACCCAAGAATGCACTTGAAAATATCCCAGACTTCCAAAATCCATTTACCACTGAAAAGGCAAAACTGTTTCAGGCAGCTGTTAGCCAAGGCTGACAGTCATATTTTCAGTTTGGCATTCACATGACTAATTTATATATTCACCAAGTGTTGAAACTAGTAAGTAAACTTTAAGTGCCATATACACTGAGACCTTTCCCCTTTATTTCACATCATGCCAAACATACACAAATGACTTGATTCTACAAAAATGACTTTTACTAAATTTGTTTAATTTAAAATTCTGATAGCTGAACTCACACATACGAAGCAAATATATTCCTTCTAGAATTGATGTTGCTGCTCTCTCTGGGGTTTCTTGATTGCCTTGGAGAAAGAAGTCATGTTTCTATAATATAGCACAGAAGTATTTGGAAATGTAAAATATCGTTTTTGAATTTTATTGCCACTCAAATGAAAAGAGGATTGGATCTTCCTCATACTTACTTGAAAAAGTGCATTACCTTTTGTGGGCCACAAAAGGTAATGTGTCAAATGGAGAGGAATCAGGATTCTGAATGCTACAAGAAGTCTAACTGCAGCATTAGAAACACTGAAAAGTAACTATTTTTCAATGGGTTGAGAAAGTTGAACTCAACTCATTTCTTACTAAGTTCTGTGACTTCATTTTGAATAAAAAAAGATGGCTTTCATTATTTTGTATATTCCGTTATTTAAAGAAAAACATTGTTTATATTCTTTAATAGTTAAGATATTTATCTTTAAAGATTTTTTTTTTTTTTTTTTGCCAACATAAAGGATTATAAACTTTTCCAAACACAGAACTGTCTTATTCTTTCCAAGGAATGAAAGGCCTTGTACTTTATATGATAAAAATCATCATTTCTTTGTATTTACATCTCAGAGAATGAGGCACGTGGTGAGCTCTGTCACCATCAGCAGCTAGAGTTTGTCCTTAAACAAAATTCTGAAAAAATGAATTCTGCTCACAATATTAGAGTGGATTACATTTTAAATAAGAAAATTTTCAGATATATTATTCTGTCTCTAAAGCATGATTCTAACTTGTTTGCATAAACAAATGCACAATATTGTTTATGTAACTCTATAAAACAGGCATCTAGAGGAAAGGTAGGCTTAACTGGTAAGCCCCCAAAAGGGGAAAATGATTCAGCCACTTTAGTCTCTTAACTTGCTTTGTAGCTGTATCTCAGTTTCTCATTGTATTACATTGGAATAATGCCTATCTCTATGATATTCACAGAAGATGAAGAGAACATTTAAGACTCTATTCATTCATTGAAGGAATAACTTGCTAATTGCTTTTTCTTACATAGATTTTTACTTTTTTAATTACAAAGGTAATATCACAAGTCTCAATTGAGAAGTATGAATTTTACAAAAAAAAAAATGAAAATCCCATTTTACTTCCCCTTTACCCTGCTCCCTTCTTCAAAAGCAATTATTTTCAATTATTTTTTTCTCTATCCTTTTGTAGTTAATTTCTAATTTTATTGCATTGCAATCAGACGATGTGGCCTGAACTACTTCTGTTGTTTTTGGAATATACCGAAATTGCAATATACTGAATTTGGAATATACTGAAATGGTTAATCTATTTTTGCATATTTTTTGTAAAGGTTTGAAAAGATGTGTTTTTTCTATATGTGGGTTACAAAGATAGAGATACATTACATTAAGCTTGCCAATTGTTATTGAAATTTTACTTATTTTTATTTATTTTTTCTCTAGTTATCTTTAAAATTCTTAGAAAAGTGTATTATTAAGTTTCCAACTGTGTTCTAATAAGTTACTTTTACTTTCTCTTTGTATTTTTAACAATCATTCCTTCATTGTTATTCTATCTTCTCACTGAGCTGGTTATATTTTAACATAAAATAACACTTTTGTTTATCAAATATTTTTGGCCTTAAATCTATTTTTTGATGTATTGCCATACATGCTTTACTTTTGTTAGATGGTTTTGCATCAGTTTTTTTAAATTTTCAAACTTTGCCATTTTTAGTATTGTCTCTAAATTGTACCTAAATATTGTTTTTTACCTAATCTAAAATTCTCCATGCTTTAATAGAGAAATTATACTCATTAATAAACATCCTATTAATAAATATAATTAAATCAAATTAAAAATTATTACCCATGATAAATATGAAAATGAATATCACAGTTGAGGACATAATAGTCTTTATTGACCATATTTTCCTGTTCTCTCTCTTGCCCTCCTTTGTCCTTTTGGACTTTTCAAGTTATTAATGTTTTATTTTATTCCCTTTCTTCTCCTTGGAAGTTACAGAGCCTATTTCTATTATTTGGTGATTACTCATATTTTTGTCATACATATTTATACTTACGTTTTTCAAGCACATCTAAAATTAATTAGTATCTATATTGTCCGGCTCTACAGGAAAATCCTTATCATGCTCTAAATTTCCTTGACCTGTAACATGATGTAATTATCTAATAATTTAGTTGCAAATTAATTTATTTGTATTATGCATTGACAATTATTTAACAGCTAAATCTTTTTTTACTAGATTTTGCTCACCAAAATTTCTTGTATCCCTATCTTCCTCTTTCTGCAAATATGCTTAAAATTCTGTGGACCACTTGAAGCCTTATGCCTGAAAATGTTTTAATTTTGCCCTCACATTTGAATTACAGTTAGGTTGTGCATAGACTTTTAAATTAAAACTTCTTTCAGTCAGGGATCTTACGAAGGCTTAAAAAAATAAGAAAATCCTACCACATGCTACAACTACAACACTGATGAACCTCACAGACATGCTAAGTGAAAATAGCCTGTCACAAAAAGGCAAATTCTATATGATTTCACTCATACGAAATAGCTAAAGTAGTCAAGGTGGTTGCTGAGGACCTGAAGAAGAGGGGAGGAGAAATTAGTGTTTAATGGGTAGAGAGTTTCAGTTTTGTAAGATGAAAAAGTTCCAGAGCTTTGTTGCATAGCAATATGAATATACTTAACTATACATATAAAATGGTTAAAATGGTAAATTTAATGTTATGTGTTTTTTAACACAAAAAAGAAATTATTTTCACTCAGTAGCTTGAAGATACAGCTCAATTTTCTTATATTCAAGGTGGCTGATTGAAAATGTCTAATGCTAACCTGTTTCTCATTCCTTAGTAACTAACAGTCTATTCCTTTCTGGAAACTATTAGAATTTTTGCTTTATCCTTGGTATTCTAATCTCACCATGCTTTGTCTAGGTAGGTGTCTTTTTTCATTCATCATGTTCAGTGCTTGCTGGTTCTTTCAATTTGAAATGATATCTTTCTTCAGTTCTGGGATATCTTCTTCTATTACTGATTTGAGTATTCCCTTCCCTCCCTCTGGAACTTCTTTTGACCCTCAATTTAGTCCTTCACATTTCTCAACTCTTCTCTTTTAGATACCATGTCTTTATAATTTGGGTCAATGGGCAATGTTCTTATTTTTATTTTCCAGACTATCGATTTGTTCTTTATATATACCCATTTAATGGTTGAGCCCATCGGGTTTTATTTTACAATAATACTTTTATTTTCCACACTTTTTAAATTCTTAACTTCTCTTTTTTAGAGCAGCTATTCTTGATTTATGAATGGCTCTTGAATATCTTTAAGATACTAAAAATAATTTTTTAAAATCTTTTTTGTTCTCCAACTTGTCTTTTAAATCTCATGTCATTGGATTTTACTACCCACTACTTCTTTATTGTTGTTGTTGTAATTATTGCCCTCCAGATCGCCCACTCTCACTTCTCGAAGAGTTTAAACATGTTGGTTCATTGTCACTCTATCCAACAGCCTTGTTGCCTTAACTCTAAATTACGCAATTTCCATATCTACATGCATGAACTCTCTCTACCAATGACCTTACACTCCACCTTACCTCAATCATTAACACTAATGGTCATGCTTTAGACCTTGCTAACAATTTAAATCCCTTCATGATCTTGATTTCACATATCCCATTCTCAAACTACTATGTTGGGGTACTCTCTCTACTACCTCAACTCAAACAATGCCTTCATTCAACCTGGATCTCCAATCTATTAGTCGTATCATAGTTTTGCTTTCCCTCACTCCTGTAGAAGCATATCTTCCCTCCCAAATCATCTTAATTTCATGGTCAATCATTACATTAACTCCTTTCTTTGCCTGTCACTTCATCATAGTCACCTGACCAAAGCACAAGCCCAAATAAATCCAATTTTCTTCTTACTTCAAACCTACACCTAGGCAATTGAATATGGCTGAATGATCCCACTGTAAATTTAAATGCATCTTTAATGGTGTCTAGCAATTATACTATAGTTCTCTCGTCCATTTGTTCTCCTACTCACAGATAGCTATCTTATGCCTTTCAAATATTTCAACACATAACTCTCAGCTGATGACTTTTTATCTTCACTGAGAAAATTGAAGAAATCATAAGGGAACAGCCACATATTCCCTTCTCTCCTCCTAGTAGTTTTCCATCACCAGATCTTCCCAATTGCCAATATCTGCACCATATACTCTGCTTCCTACCTTTTGCTATAAATAAACTACCCACACTCCTATTTAAAGTCACACCTCCTCTTGGACAGAAAATCCAGTCTTTTAAGGATATAATTCCAGAACTCTCCTCTCTCCTTTCTATATCATCAAATTTTTATTCTCCACTGTGTCTTTATCATCAGCAAACAAACATATACTTATATTTCTCATCTTTCTAAACATACTTTTCTTCATGAATTTGTTATGTAGCAATAGGTAACTAATACAAGGACAATGTTTTACATAAATTAATCCTCTGAACCTATTGCAGCAAATATTAACTTAAAAGGTTTGCTTTCAAAAAAACTTAAAAGTGAGCATAACATGAACACCAAAACAGGGCTTTGAACTCACTGTTCTTGAATGGTCAGAGCAGCCAGCTTTGTGGGTAAAAATTAAAGAAGTAAACTGGTTCAAAGCATCTAGTGAAGAGCATAAAAGCATGAGGTTAAAATCTCAGACTTTATCCACGGTGAGATAGAAGCCAACCTGAATTTTTCCAAATGGAAACTGGCATGATCAAAATGCCTGCCAGGGAAGGTAACATCAAGTTCAAGTGGGGATACACTGTTGATTGCAGAGCTAAGAAGGTATTAGTGAAGCAAAGGAATGACTAAGGATACCATTACTAGACAATAGGAAAAGTCTTAACCTGTGGCGGAAGAGGGTAGAAAAGACAATTAATAAATTCTATTGTAAAGCTTTGAGACACATTTAAGTCAATTTCCTAGTGTTGGTTCAAGATCTGGATATGATTGGCTCATTTTGCCTTTTTATTTCTTGAAGAATTTTCAAAATATTCTTCCAGAATTTGTAAACTTTGAGAACACTTCAGTTCTCAGAGCCACCTATGGCTTTCAACACCTTTCTCTGCTTAGTTGATTCGGTTTATCATCTCACTTTTCTACTCATATAGTTTCTGTTTATACCATATTGACGTAGACATAGAACTCATCATCCCCTTTCCTTGGTTTGTGCTCTCTCTAAAATACATTAGATATTTTATTCCCTATATCAGGCTTTTGAGTGTTATGTAGTAGACTTTACTAAACTTTTGGGAGGGGTGCCAATAGTTTATACCACAAACAACGTAACATTAATCTTTAGATATCCCTGTTCTTCAAAAAGTCACTCAGCTAACTTTATCCACTTGGGCGCCAGGTTCTGGCCATATTATCTTGTTTCTTTTTCTCTCCTCTCTTTTACCTCCTTTCTCTCGTTCCATCCCAAGCAATTTATCAAGGTATTTTCCTAAGCAAAGATTAATCTCTCCCTCAGAGAAACTTTGATGCCAGCTGTTAAGATCATTGGAATTTACTGCACTTGATTGGCTGATTGGTATAAGAAATCGCTTATGGACTTGTGTTGAGGATTCATTATAGAATTCCTTGATATTGAGGGGATAACACAAATCAAAGGCTGAGAATTTTTATGGTCAAAATGAAATATGGGACATTATATGATGTACTAAGGACATTGCATGATACTAAATAACAGTAATAAATTCAAAAGCAAATATGTACATTCGACACCATTGAAAGTAACTAGGGCATCAATTCTCTGCTTTAAATTTTGCCAATAAATTATTGACCACTATTTTGCCTTTCTTATATGAACTCTATTTCAGGATAACCAAATAACTATATTTGATGAATAAAGTATTTTGTTTGTTTGTTTGTTTTCATTTATTTTCAGCACAATTTTGGTTAGTAAGCGTGAAATGAATGATAGAGTTTTTAAAATCAACCTTCTGTAATGAAATAACTGAATCAGGCAACAATCACCAATACGTGAAAACATGAGAAGAAAAAATTGATGGGGAACTTCAAATGGAAGGTTCAGGTTATCACTATTTGACTCCTCTGGTCAATTTTAGTATCACTCAAAGTCAAACGAATAGTCATGTGCTTTTTGAGCTGAAGCATATAAGCTAGCATACACATGACAAGTATTTTCATGATTGTATTTGGGGAAGCATGAAGTATTTCAAACTTTGTACTCATTGTTATAAAATCATAAACATGCTTATTTAGGTTTATTTTTCCTTTAATTACTTTAATTACTTTTTTCATTCAAAAAATATTTATTGAGTACCTTTTATGTTATAGGCTCTGTGTAGATTTTGTGGATTCAAAGGTGAAAGGACCTAAACTCCATCTTAAAGGAATTTAGGGACACATGAATGAACAAATGCTTCCAATCAACATCAGAAGAGGTAAATGCAACAGGAGAGGCTATAAAATTTGCTACCTGTTCCCCTAGGGCTAACAGGATAGGCTTCAGAGAGGAGTGGACACTGGAGACCAGATACAAGTGATGAACACCTCATCAAGCTGGAAATGGGGAAAATGCCATTACATAAGAGTAACAAGTACCAAAACAAGAGCAGTGAGAAAATGCAGCATATTCAGGAAATATCCAGTGGTCTGGTTTGGCTGAAGTGAAGGGGTCATGATGTGAAGATAAGACTTGAAAATTATGGGAGCTGGGCTAGATTATGAAGTACTTTGTATATGATATTAAAGATTTTTATATACTAGACAGTGGGTTGCCACTGCCTTTCTTTTTTAAGCAGAAGAGTGATTGTGATCGAGATTTTATTTGCTTATGATAAAGATCACCCAGTAGTCTTATGAAAGATGATTTGAAGAAGGAAATGACTAGAGTCAAGGGTAGTTCGGTGACGGCTGCAATTTTGATGACTGAGAGAGTAAGGCAACAAAAGTGGGGCCAAACAGGAAGGGATGGATGGGAGACTTAGAAGAGAGAGAAGCTAATGTCTACATTTTAAACATGATAGAGTGTGCCCATTCAGTGTGTATCAGTTAAAAGAAAAAAAAAAGGGAAAAAAAAACGAACCCCTAAAACCTTCCAAAATTAATTAAAAAGGAACAAATTAACAAAAAAGAATCCCAAAAAAATAACCAAAAGGCAAAACCCAAAAAAGGCAATAATTCAACAACAAAAAAAAAAGAAAGAGAGAGATAGAGAATTGGAGTTTGGCAGGTTCTTCTCTGGTCTCAGAACCAAACTTTCAGAGTTTATTTATACAAAAAATAAGAATTGAGTTACTTACATTCATCTAGCATGAGTAAAGAAGAAAAGAAAGAATACTGATAAGGGATATATGTTGGGATGAGTCCTGCATTCTAATGACGTCTTTAACTGTGCTCTTTTAAAGCAGAACACTTGTACCAGCTGCTGAGTGCTTTTACTTACATCCGTTTTAGCCTGTGCGTTTAGATGGCATGTAGCACCAAGTTTCCTATTTTTAGAATATTATTTAGGCCTATAAGTTATACAATATTCTGAAGTACAAATCTTCAACATCAAGTGCAAACACCAAATGGATGGAAACTGTCTCTTGCACCCAGCGATATACTTAAGACTCCACCTGACTCTTGAATTCTTATACAATATTTAAATCTGGATAATATAACAAAACTGTGCCTGATTCTAAGACATGTCCATAACCTTAGGGAACACGCAATCTAATAGAAAGACAATATACATACTTGCATTTTCTATTGGTAGCTTAACAATAAACATGGTTATATTTTCTCACCAACTCTTTAACTATCTCTATCTAAAAATACATTTTAAAATGTTATTTCTTATTTCTTTTCAATATATTTCTTCGTGGCCCTATAGAACTAAGGGGTAGACATGATAAGTGAAGGAGGAGAATGAAAATTAGGTGGGAAAGAATAGCAGTAAAAATGTCAAGGCAGATGGAAGAATAAAGAGAAAATACTATGGGTCTCCCCTTAAGTACAAATAAAGGTGTTTGGAGGCCAACACCACAAGTGCAACATCTATAAAGAAAAGGTTCCAAAACAGAGACTTATCAATGAATCACTACATTGGAAAATAATTGTGGAAAGTCAACCAGAATAAATAAAATGGTTATTGCCTTAAAAGCAGATGAATAAAATGAAATGAATTTCAAAGTATTGACTCTGTGTGGTACAGCATAAAAGACAAAGGCTGTGGGGCCACAGAGGCCTGAATTTCAAACTTTGACTCTTCTACTTAACCAGCAGAGTGACTTTAAACAAGACATTTGTGCCTCATCTAAGTGCTTCATCTGTTACATAGAAATAAGAATATCTTACTTGGGGCTATGGTGAGAATTAAATTATACATATAATGTTTGAGAAGCATCTTGTGTGCCATTAGTGTACTATTGAGTGGTAGCTATTATACAATAAGCACTAATGGTGACTTAGTTGCCCCAGTATACTCAATAAGAAGCAAGCAAGTTCTCTCTGCAGGATCTGTTGTAGGACAGACATGGGGAACAGAAAACTAAATGGAAAAGGCCATAAATGTGTATGATTTGAGTAAAATATGAAAACAAAAAGAAAATTTATGCTTAGGACAAAAAAGGAAAAGTATGACATCTGGTCAATAAAAGCAAAGTCAGTCTTCTTTTGTGGGGATAAATAATCATTATTCCTCTAAAAAAGGCTTGTTTCCCCATTGTTCAGGACAATGTCAGATGTTGATGGCTTCTTGATCATGACCCGCTAGACTCATCTGTTTTTTTTCTCTTACTCAATTAATGTGTTAGATGAATGAATGAATGAGTCAATAAATTAATGGATCAATTAATTGATAAATTCCTAGAGTAGAAACCTAAAGTACCATTCACCTTAATGCATAAAGTATAATGTGACTCCATCAATAAAAATCACTGGACAAATAAAATCACAGCTATCAGGCATTAAGCTACTCTGAACTAAATGAGTTCTATTCTACTTTGGCCTATTATTTAAATATTCCATAACCACATACTGCAGAAGTATCCAAAAGGCAAGTAACTTTCACTTTGTGTCCAATGGTTACTATTCATTATCTAAAGTTATTCCAACAGCAGAGATAATCGCCAGAGGCCCTTGGTGACTGAGAACACCTCCAGGAATCTACAGCAAAGCTTTGCCTGCCTCACATCACCTGCTTCTCGAACATCCCCTACGCCGTAGTGGGAAGACACTGCCCAGATTAGTGCTCTACTACTCCATCTCTTTTGGTGTGTATCTGATCCCAGTCCTCAAATTTCTTCTACTCTCTCCTCACAAAACATGTAAAATGACTCTGAAATACATAAACTGTCATTAGAAGGCTCTTCACAATGCCAAATTTGGTTACACTGAATGTCAGATCACAGTATGTCAGGATAGGAAAAGCTTTGTTAGGCATGCCATCCTGTCCCCCTACCCACGTTTTAATGAGGCCACTATTATTTTAATGTGCTAATTATCCGAATGATCTTAAGATAGCTCCCTGTTATCCAGAATTAATCAAGACACTGTGTCATTTCATGAGCTGGTGGCCTCCATGTTTGATATCACCAAAGACATTCCTAAACTTAGTCTCCCTATTGCCTAACATCAATCCATAATGGAACCAACACTGCCACTTACTAGCTGGGTCTATAAAGTAAAATTACTTGGGTACTTTATGCCTCAGTTTCTTCATTTATAAAAAAGAGATAATAATAGCACCTACCGCTGAAGGTTGTGTTGAGAATTAAATAAGTTAATACATACAAAATCTTCCTTAGAACACAGCTTGTCACATAGTAATAATTCTAGAGGAAAACAGACGTGAAGAATTTTGAGTCCTATCTAATTGTGAAACCACATTGGGATGTAGGGCTACTGCCACTCACGCTTAATGAATTCTTTGGCTCTGAAGTGCAGCTTACTTGTAAAAGTGCATGAATCGAACCATGTCAACCATAGCCTTTAAAAAAATGTGGTAGGATGGGGAGGGACATGTATTCCTAGCAGAATCTGTAAGTATGTGTTATCTGCTAGGAAAGGGCTATGCCACCAGGGAGCACTGACATTCTTTCTCTTCATTCACATTGATGGAACTTGAACTTCCAGACCATAGGCCATTTTGTCCCTTGGTATTGAAGCCACAGCTCACAGCTGTGACACTGTTCATTATTGAAGGGAGCTTTGCATGAACCTTAGATATTGGCTCCCAAAGCCTCCCATCCGGCTACATAAGAGTCACTTACACTTCTAGCTAAACAGATAGATCTTGAGCTCCATGTATGAACATTTCAATTCAGAAAGTCTCGGGATAGGGCTTGGGAATCAGGTAATTCTGAGGCATGGTTCAGATTGAAGATAATTACTTTTTTTTTTTTTTTTTTTTTTGTTCACTGAAGAAGAAACAGTCACTCTCTCTGGGAATATTTAACTTATTTTTTTCATCCAATTACACTAATGTGTCTTGGAGTTACCTGCTGAATTTCTTCATCATGTCCCAAAGGGACC
>NW_011889078.1:1024832-1027798 GCF_000151845.1 Pteropus vampyrus
TTCCTATATTTATGGGTATATCAATGTATGTATGTACCACATGTTTACCTAAGCTAAATTTAAACTAAAGAAGTCTATCTACAATTAAATTTTGCCAAGAATAAATAAATGTTCACTACCATTATTTATAAATTATCACCAACCAAAGTTTATCACTTGTTCTTAACTATAGTATGCATATATGAAAGAAAGCATGTGTGTATGAATTTCAGTTCGTTCAGGAGAGCAGAACATTTGCTGTTTGTAAGACAGAAAATTAGCCAGAACTCTGACTTTTAAGATTAGCCATATAGCCTTTATTTTATTTTTGTGGGGAGGAGGGTGGAAGGTAAGGTGAGGAGGGCTTTTCATTCTTTAACTCAAACTATGACTGCTCATGTTTGGTGCCTTATTTCAAAATATGTATTTATGTAATCACATATAATCATTGAGACATTTTTTAACTTTGCTAAGTCACTGAAGATTCTACACATGGAAGCACAATTCTAAAAGACCAGAAAACAGTCACATAACTAGATACTGACAGCATCCATATTTCCCATCTCTCTATCCTATATGGTTTATCTTGTAACTTGGTAGAATTAAATCATTAAAAACACAAAAGACACTATTTGCTAATTATTTATTTATAACTTACCTTGTTCCAAAAAGTAATGGGTAATGAATCTAAGAGATAGGATCACTCTGGTTGTGCCCTTAGGTTAGTGTGTTTGGCATTTACGGTAAATAATATTGCAGCCTATGTATCAGTTATTTTGAGGGGAGAGATAAAATCATTCATGTTTTAAAAGAATTTATGTTATGAAATAACTCACCTCAAAAAAAAATGGAAAGTTTGACTATTACAAAAAAATATTTCCTTTATACATAATTATTCAGAAATTGATCAGATGTAGAATTAGAACTCTACTCTGGGAAGGTATATCTATCAAGCAGGGTTTAATTAGGAAAACCGAAGCCACCCGAGGTATTTTGATTAAAAAGAAATTCAATACTGAGAATTATACATCTATACAACTGTTGAAGGGGCTGGAGGAATGAGGATGAGGAGTCCATTTTCAGAAATTCTAGAAGTGAGGCGATGCAAGGAAACTACAGCCCACGATGTGAGCTGTCAAATTACCAAAATGGGTGAGTCTTAGAAGAGAAGCCCCAAAGTCAAAGAAAACTATCATTGGTCATTTTGGTTAACTACTCACAGCTCTCTACTGAGTTGAGTGCAAACCAACACAAAAGAGAATTGTAAGGTGGTGATGCATACACTCTTAGCCTGATGTGACCTTGGCAATAAATGAGCTTGTATTGTATTAAGCGGAAAATCCCGTCTTAATCAGATCTAAACCAGATGATCCTGTTGTCTCATCATGATCATTTGGATCCAATTTATTTGCGTCCCATCAACATGTGCTTAGTATTTCCAAAGCTAGCTTGTGTCCACTTCACGATCCTTTCTCAATCTATTTTCCCCACATCTCATGATCCCTTTAATAGCTCTATACCTGGACATTTTTGCCTTACTACAAGCTTGACTTTGCTTTCTGTTCCAATGTGCATAGAAATTTAAAAAAAAAAAAATGCTGATGGCTCAATATTTTGTGTATGCCGTGCAAATTTATGTGTGACAAATCCATCAGGGACTGCAGGCAAGAGATGTGATAAAAATTCTCATTCCTTGAATCTACTAAAGCGGAAAAAGTACCAGAATGTGGCAAATAAGAGAAGCCGCAATAGTTAATTATCATGACACACAGCTCATCTGTAATTAATCCTTTTCTTCAGCAGGATTCTGCAACTGTAGCATAAAAAAAAAAAAAAAAAAACAGGTCAGATGATGTTTTAATTAAGGCTGTACAGTGTTGCTGCTTCTACAGCAACAAGAACTGTTTTTTGTCTATAGGTGTGTGTGAAGCACTACAAATATTTTCTTAACATCTTTACGGAGTGCTGTTTAAGCATCTTTGCTAGCATTATGTCTGGAGACAGACTGATTACAATTCAAAGGAGTTTTTCTGTTCTCCTCACACCCATCTTAGGAGCCACTAAAACAATCTAAATGTCGTGCCAGTGGGAGGAGACACTCTCACCAAGGAGCTAGAAATGAAACATGAGGTGCCATTGCAATTGGGAATGGCACTGTCTTGAAATTTACAGCCCTCTTAGCTACCCGGGCTCAGATCAAGGGACTGTGGTGTATGCTCACTTGACAAGCTCCGACTTGTGGTGAATCCACTATTGTCACCCTGAAATATTGATCCCCAGCTGTGATATTCAGTAGTGGAATGTATATTGTGAGAAGGTAATACAAAAGGGAAATTTTACAGTCACTCTACTGTGTCTACAATTCTTTTTCAAATTATTAAATGGAATAATGCTAGCAGTATGTCCTAGCCAGATCCCATAAAGAAAATAAATAAATAAATAAACAAACAAACAAACAAAAAATAAATAATAGTTTGTCCTCTTGTTTACAGAGATATTGCTATTGTCGAAGCAGAGAGTTGCACTGTGATAGGCTGCTAGTGCTCACTGTTATCTCTGTTCCTCTTCGGTGAATGGTCCATCATATTTCCCAGACCCACTGCAAGTTGATAGGGTCATGTGACTTGTCTCACAATGAAACCTGAGAAGCGCTATGTGTCCCCTCCATGCCCAGGCAGTTTAGAATGGTTGTGCCTTCTCTATATTTTTCTTCCTTGTTAGTCAGCTGATTTCAGAGGATCCAGTGGTGTATTTCAGGCTCTAAAAGATGTAGAAAGCATATGTGGACGACCCGCACTAACTCCACTGTCTTGCATTAGACTATGACTGAAGCAAGTAATTAATCTTCATTGTGTTAAGCCACTGCGATTTGGGAGTTTTTGTTATAGTGCTTCACCTATGCTGACTGATACCTGCTCTGTATTATTATTTCCCCAGTTCCCCCGTGATGAGTAATAAGTATTTGCATGACACCAGGCTAAATACCA